>NW_024412428.1:17520108-17527305 GCF_014898765.1 Herpailurus yagouaroundi | reverse complement strand
AGCTCTTTATAGATTTTGGATACTAGCCCTTTGTCCGATATGTCATTTGCAAATATCTTTTCCCATTCCGTTGGTTGCCTTTTCGTTTTGTTGGTTGCTTCCTTTGCTGTGCAGAAGCTTTTTATCTTCATAAGGTCCCAGTCATTCACTTTTGCTTTTAATTCCCTTGCCTTTGGGGATGTGTCGAGTAAGAGATTGCTACGGCTGAGGTCAGAGAGGTCTTTTCCTGCTTTCTCCTCGAGGGTTTTGATGGTTTCCTGTCTCACATTCAGGTCCTTTATCCATTTTGAGTTTATTTTTGTGAATGGTGTGAGTAAGGGGCGCCTGGGTGGCGCAGTCGGTTAAGCGTCCGACTTCAGCCAGGTCACGATCTCGCGGTCACTCGGCCATTTAAAACCCTTTAGAATACCTTCCGTAGCACAACTCTAATCCCGAGGTCTGGATCATCAGCACCCTGTTCCGATGGGGTCTCAGACTCTTGGTGGGGTGAAACAACTTCTCATTTCCCTAAAATTGCTAAAGCTTACATAATAAGAGTGGGTAGAAGAAAGTTACGCTGAGTAAATTCTCTGAGCAGAGTGGAGTAATGCTTCTGGCTATGCTACCTTTTCATTGGAAGGGAGGATGGTAAAAACTGGTTTGGAAATCTACTTGACCAGATGAGCCTTCCAGATATTTTTGATCTCTTAGTGATCATTCCTATAATTAACTGAACTTAACAACAATTGCATAGATATGATGCAAAACTATTTTCCATAAATGAAATAGATTAAAAATACTATAACCTGGCATTTTATTTTTTTTTAACATTTATTTATTTTTGAGAGAGAGACACAGAGCACGAGTTGGGGAGGGGCAGAGAGAGAGGGAGACACAGAATCCAAAGCAGGTTCCAGGCTCCGAGCTGTCAGCACAGGGCCTGACGCAAGGCTTGAACTCACTAACTGTGAGATCACGACCTGAGCGAAGTCAGACGCTTAACTGACTGAGCCACCCAGACATACCTATCAACTGGCATTTAAAAAATTTGTTAAATATGATACACATTTGATGCCCATTTTGCAACAAGTCAAAAATAGATTTCTGATATAGTGTTTTTTGTTCTTTACTCAAAGCCGCAAGACAGATTTTTGGGGGGTGTATAAAGCATCCATTACTTACACCTCATATTCTAAAATCTATACTCAGTCTCCATTACTTATACCTCATACTCTAAAATCTGTACTCAGTCTGTACATAGTGTGCTATTTGTACCACATAAAGAATACAAAGAAACAAGGCTATTCCCTCTCGTAAGAAATTTAAAATCCGAATACAGCACAATGAATATTATAATTTTTTAAAATCCAGAGTAACTGGTAAATGTAGAATGAGTTGTTGAAAAATATAAAGTAATACATTTTAAATTTTAATCTCAAGTCCAAAGGATGAAAAAATTTAAATTTATTGAAGTTTAGTTGTAACCCAGGGCATGCTTCTATTTATAAGCTAAACTAGCTTACAAATGTCTACAACTCACAATGCAGCAGAAAAATCATTACAAATCTGCAATGGAGAAAACCAGAATAAAGCAATACTGCTAAGACACAAATAAATAAAATCAAGACAATAAGACCAAGTCAGGGTTTATCATTTATTTTCAATGCTGGTGTTTGATAGTATAATACAGTTTCTCATTCTGCTCCTCAGTTTAGGAAGCTACCAAGATAGGGAAGGGATTAAAAAAATGAATACGGCTGTGCTAAACAAGATAAGAGATACCAAAGCTCACGGAGAAAGGAAATCTTTCATGCAGTGGGGTGAATAAAGGGAAGGGGAAAGAACTGTTAGCCAATAGGAGAGAAATGCAACGGAAAGAGAGATTCTCCAGGGCGAATCTGAGTCAAATCCAAACTGTGAAGAGCGGGGAACTGTGATTGATAACGACTCCCCAATCCTGGACAAATGTAAGAGTTCACTATCACTACCAAAGCCGGGTATAGAGTCATACACTCACACTCAATGCTTTGTTTCCAGTGAATCATACACAGTAGACGTGAGAGAAAACAGTACCGTGATGGACATTATTGTCAGAAGACCTTGAATCTAGTCGAAGCTCTGCCACTTATTACTGTTGCTTTGAACAAGAAATTTAGCCTTTCTGGCACTAATTTCACCACTGTAAGGCAAAATACTGAACTTGATACTTACAAGATACTTTCAGCTTTTAAATTATCCCATTGAGGATTAAGAGCATTTTAATGATCTGCTGGTGAAAAAATAAAAACTCGGGTGCCTGGGTGGCTCAGCTGGTCGAGTGTCTGGCTCTTCGTTTTGGCTCAGGTCATGATTCACGCTTGTGAAATCGAGCCCCGCATCGGGCTCTGCACTGAGTGTGGAGCCTGCTTTGGATTCTCTCCTCTCTCTTTGCCCCTTCCCCACTCGTGTTTGTTCTCTCTCTCTCAATAAATATGTATAAAAAATAACAAAAAATAAAAACTCTCTGTGCCTATCTAATTTATACACATACGTACATATGCATACATACATACATTCCTCCCCCCACGCTATTTTGGGGAATTGGGTTTCTTAAATACTGATGTATAATAAGCATATCAGTTATCTGTACACAAAAGGGGAGGTATCTGAGGTGCTAACATGGGTTTACTTTCTTGCCATTTTACTATCCCCTCCTCTTTATTTACAGTGCTAATTACTATGCAATTATTATGTATCTTTTATCTTAAAAAGTATATATGTATATCTGTGTATATATCTATCTGTTTGCCTGCCTGGTGTCTTGGTCCAAATTATTCACTAATATCATTTATAAAATACAGAGTCTCAAATAATGATGAATCATTATAGGGACAAATAACGTTTAAAATGGAAGTTTCAGGTATTCTCTAACTAAATACAAAATCACTGAGAAATCATCTCAGTCATACGCTTCTGAAAACTCGGAACGTGCTCATCTGTTGATCACCTCCCGTACAAGAAGGAAGAGAAGCAGTATGTGTTTTCAGTAGTGTCTGCTGAGCACTGGCGCGAGCACGGGCATTCACCTCAGATCGCCCGCCACACCGCATTCTGATCAGTCACGGCCAAGACCATAGGTGGTGGGAATGGAGACTACCTTTAGGATTATTTCTACAGGTTAAAAATCTGAAGACGAGTCCTGCTTTTCACATAAGCAAAAGGGCCAGTTGAAAGGGAAAAAAGAAATATTTGGATGCAGGCTATGACCATCTATATAAAGTTAGACCGTTAACTGCCTTGGTCTCTTTACCACCGTGAAAATCTCATAGGTGGTCACTTATCAGGTGGTGCCCTATTGGCCTTTGGACAGTTTAATAATCCTCACAGTGCAATTATAACTTTCAAATAATTAAAAACATGACTCACACAGATAAAAAATGAAGGAGTGCCAATGACTTAATAACTCCTTAATGAGGAACTACTGAGATGGTAAAGCTGGTTCACAGAACATTCTGAGGAACTGGTCATTTATAGGCATTTGAAAAGGAAGGTTAGAATAAAACATGGGTTCATGTCCCCCAGAGCAAAAAAATACATAGGACATGAAGAAGCACGGGGCCTTTAATCATCAACAGTAAGCCGAGCATCAAACTATGATACATGCCCCTAAATAATTAAATAATTCTCGAAGGGCCTGGTAACAATGCTTCAGTGTGACCCTGAAAGGACACGTTGCTCTCCCAGACCTGATCTGCCCTATTTCCAAGTTTTGAAAAATCTTTCTTACATTTAGAAAGTAGTTTGCTATACCAGTGTATACATCAAAGATAATAACCATGCAGTTAACTCCTGGAAAAAAAAAATGGAAGGACATGAGGATATTATAAAGCTGGAGGGAAAAGCAGTATTTTTCTTAGGCATCAGAATACCATGCATTAAGAAATTCAATGTGTCCAGTTATAAATGTTACAATGCCAAACAATTTATTATAAATGTCAGAAGTACTAATAAAGGCTAATATATAATTAAATGGAGATGCCACCCATTTTAAAACAGATTCACAAAACATTTAAAATAATTATTTAAAGCCTTTAGCTGTGATAAGAAATGAACTGCATACTTCCAGAATCAGTGAGCTTGTCATTAATCGGTACTTTAGGATTTTTGGTTGCCATAACAACATGACACAACTTTCATCATTACCATAAACCCAGCATTTCTAAAAATAGCTATTTCAACAGTCAGGCTCTGTGATCACTAAAATTGAGCTTTATTACAGAACCACAGTTAAGAATGCAATCAAATGCATCACAGGAGAGAAGGTATTAACAGCTTAAGTCTTGGAAAACGAAAAAGAAAAGATGATAATGTATTTAGGAATAACAGATGAAAGAATTTTGATTTTTCTTTTATCATAATACCAAAACCAATGATGTCACAATGGATCAAGTTGATTTTTATCCCAGGTCAGCTTTCTGTCACTGACTGTAAAATTAAAGTACATTTTACATAAGACCAAACCCACATATCTCATATAAGTGTTAAACCTATCACATATGCAAATATTTTTGAGCTTCCTTTAAAAATAATACTATAATCTCAGGGCCCCTGTGTGGCTCAGTCGGTTAAGCGTCTGACTTCAGCCCAGGTCACGATCTCACAGTTCGTGGGTTCGAGCCCCACATCGGGCTCTGTGCTGACAGCTTGGAGCCTAGAGCCTGCTTCGGATTCTGTGTCTCCCTCTCTCTCCCTGCCCCTCCCCAGCTCATGCTCCCACTCTGTCTCTGTCAAAAGTAAATACACTTAAAAAATAATAATATAATCTCAACATAGAAAGGACTAATAAAAATACAGTACAGGCTAGTGTTAAAGAGAATAGGCATTGGAATCAGAAATCATCTCAGTCTCATTTATAAGGCTGAATTTAAGTCTATCATCCTGCTATTATTTTTTTTTTAGATTTTCCCCTTCTATTCTTTTCCCTTCTTTTTCTGCCTTGTTTTGATATAATTGCTTTTTTAGCATTCTATTTTATCTTGACTATTGGAATGTTAGATAATTTTGTTCATTTGAGAGCTGGCGGCAAGGTTCACAATCTACCTTCAAAAAATATTATTATACTATATAATAACCTTGTAACATCATAAATATGTATTTCTACTTCCTTCCCACTCCATCTCTTGTGCATTTCTTATAAATTTCATTTCTATGTGTTAAAAATTCCACAATTCACTGTTAGTATTTTTGTTTTAAAGGGTCCACTACCTTTTATATTTAGCATTTTCTGTACTCATTATTCCTGTGTTGATCTGAGTTTTCTTCTGGTATTCTTTTCCTTGAGCCTGACAGACTTCCTTTATTATTTCCTACAGTGCAGTATACTAGTAATAAGTCCTCTCTACTTTTGTTTATCAGAAAATGTATTTTTTGTGCGTTGAGTTTGAAAGATACATGTGATGAACACACAAAGTAGACATTTAAAGATGATATTCTATTGCCTTCTCGTTTGCACTGTTTCTAATAAGAAGTCAGTAATATACTTAACCATCATTCGAATCCTATACACAATATGTCTTTTTCCCTCTGGCTGCTTTCAAGATTTTTCTCTTTATCCCTGGTTTGCAATGATAAGATGATGGTACGTATACTCTGGTATGGTTTTCTCTGCTGAGTTATTTAGCTTCTTGGGTTGTGGGTTCATGTTTTCCATCACATTTGGAAAAACTTGTTTCATTTCTTCAAATTTTTTCTGACTCATTCTCATTATGACACTCCAGTTATTATACCTACTTTAGTTTGCTTAATATTATGCCACAATTCACTAAGGCTCTCTTCATCTTTTTCTAGCCTTTTAATGTTTTCTACCAGTGCGTCAGTTTGGATGGTTTCTACTGTACTCTTTCCAAGTTGACTGATCTTTCTCTCTGGGGTGTCCAACTGAGAGTTAAACCCAGTCAATTTTTCACTTTAGATGTTACACTTTTCAGGTCTAGAATTCTCAGCTCTAAAATTCCCTATTTCTTCTCTCAGTATAATAATGTTTTCCTTTAAGTCCTTGAACACACTGTAACTAGCTGCTTATAAGGAACTTACCTGCTAGTTTTATAAACTGTCATTTGTCTGTTTCTATTGACAGATTTTTTCCTACTTTTGGTTCATATTTTCCTACTACTTCTTCTAAGTAATATTGCATTACACATGCTACACGGTTGACTGTCTGTATTTATTGTCATCCTTAGGAGTGCTAAGCTTTGTTCAGGAAGGCAGTTGGTTTAGTTAAAAATCAGCATGATACTTTATACTTTGTTTTTAAGCTTTTTTGAGCATAAGGTAGGCTTTATGTAGGACCAGATTAACCTTTCTTTGAAGGCTTGGGCTTTCTCGAGTCTCTAAAGCATTGTGCAAGCTCCAGTTATTCTTCAGCTTACAGGTTTCCAGTAGCTGTTCTTTTCTGGTGGAACTATTTTCCCCCAAAACTTACTTTATTTTTATTGAGAACAGGTATTCCTGATAGTTAATACAGGTGGCTTAAAAGGAGGTAGAGAAGAAAAAAATTATTCTGTATACCTCTTTAAGTAAAGAGGAAATACTTCCTATAAAGGCATTAGTTTTTACATTATTACATTATTTTTTTAGTATGTCAAATCAAGGAAGATTCCTGAATAAGAGTTCTCAAATCACATCTGATATAATAACATTCAGAAATAATTCTGAATCATCAAGAAAAGACACTGAGAATATTTTACATATGTGTATATATATATATATACACACATATATATATACATATATATATATGTTTAACTGTAGCTTCTGTATTCCAATGTCTAATATTTGTATCACTGAAAGGTGAATATTGGAGTTTGACACTGAAAAAAGAACATCTCTAATTCATCCCAAGGAAGAAAAGAAGGAAGAATTCCTTAAAATTATTTTTGTTCTCTTTTCTCCACTTTCTATACAACTTTGTTTCCTGGCTAAATTTATTCGAGAGAGACAGACAGACAGACAGACAGTGGGGGGGGGGGCGGGGCAGAGAGGGAGGGAGACGCGGAATCTGAAGTAGCCTCCAGGCTCTGAGCTGTCAGCACCAAGCCCAACGCAGGGCTTGAACTCACGAACAGTGAGATCATGACCTGACCTGAAGCTGGACACTTAACCAACTGAGCCACCCAGACGCCCCTCTGTAACTTTACTTTTAACTCTTATTAAAGCTTAGGAATGGGGGGGGGGGGGGGG
>NW_024412428.1:17458204-17520008 GCF_014898765.1 Herpailurus yagouaroundi | reverse complement strand
AAGTCTGTTAGGAGGTATCCCTGAGTCTAGGGACATAAACTTTTAAAGTTTTGATGGAAGTTGTCAAATTGCCCTCTAAAAAGATTGTACTAATTTATACTCTCACCAACAGCATATGAAAATACCCATTTTCCCAGACCCTTTCAATTAGCATATAACAAACGCCTTATTGTCAGCAATCTGATGGACAGATATTCTCACTGCTGTTTTAATTTGCATTTTTTGATAATTATTATGTTCTATTTATTTGCCATTTGCATTTCTTCTGTGAACTGTCCAAACACACAGTGCCTATTTTTCTACTGTTTTGTCCTGATTTGTGGTATTTTGTTTGCTATTAAGGATAACATATTAAGGATACTTTGTTACATAAATTGAAAATATTGCTCCACATTACGGTTTTTATTTTAACTTGGTTTATATTGTTGTTTTCTGTAAAAACAAAAACAAGACAAAAACTTTAAAGTGTTATGTAGCCAAATCTGTTCCAATTTCTCCTTTATGGCATCTGCTCTACCTGCCTTCCTTTATAAAACACGTTAAAACTTCCCGTCATTCAGCATATTATGAAAAGAATCACGGTATGTTTTATATTTAGTGACGTCCCAAACGGCGCAACATTCAAATACTAAGATTGAAACGTGGTTAAATCCAAAGAACTACAGGTATTCGGTTAAGAAAAATAATTTAAGAAACACACACAAACAATCTGAGACACGGCACAATGGATTTTCTTTTATAATCTCTCAGGTCTTTAGAATTCCAGGTAAGTAGACAGTATGAGATCTTTTAGGATGATAAAATATAAAAGTAAAAAAAAAAAATTAAAATCATTAACTACACCTAAAATGATCAAATTTCCCAACTTTATGTCTGAGAAAAACTGATCCATCCCCTTGCCAGTCAATTCTAGTTGGCCAGTCTAATTCAAATTTTCCTGCGTGTTGACTCAGAAGCCACCTCCTTGCTCTATTCACAGCTGCGGACGTGCTCTCCAGGACAGCAGGAAACAAGTGTGCCGCCTCTGCCCCACGGCTCCCCTTCTGGTAACTGGAGTATTTTCTTCAAGTTCAATAGTTCTTTCCTTACCGCACTTTTTCATATAAGTATTTGTGGGACACCTGGGTGGCTCAGTCAGTTAAGGGCTGGACCAGCTCAGGTCATGATCTCACAGTTCGTGAGCTCGTGCCCTGCCATCAGGCTCTGTGCTGACAGCCCAGAGCCTGGAGCCTGCTTCGGAGTCTGTGTCCCCTTCTCTCTCTGCCCCTCCCCCGCTCATTCTCTCTCTTCTCTCTCTCTCTCTCTCAAAAATAATAAATAAACATTTAAAAAATATTAAAATAAAATAAATATTTGTTCACACGTCTAACTGACCCAACAGACTATGATCTCCCTGAAGACAGTGCAAATGTCCTTCAAATCTTAATCCTTAGTGCCTGTTACACAGAAAGCATTTAATACACAGCAGGGTGAATGGAAAGGAAAAAAAAAAAATGTCTAAAATTGTCTAATTTCCTACTTCCACGCAACTTAAATTTGTCAATATTTTCCTTATAATCAGGAAGGTCAGACAATATGATCCCTCTGTTTCTTCTAACCGTAACATTCTGAGATATTACTGTATAGTTCTTTGTCTTGAACACATTCCTGGTAAATAGGTGATACTGAAAAATTACAAAATATACCTAACAGATCCAAACAGTCTGTACAGCAGCTCATCTGCACAGCACAATTAATATACTATTGAGCTTCCACGACATTTTCAATGTCATTCTGACATGTTTATTAATTTGATATTATGGCTATATGCTTCCATTATAGTCACATCAATTTTAAGAATCATTCACTAAGTAGAGATTTTGGAGCCGCCTACATGTAAGCAGTAAGTATGAGCAGGGTCGGGTCAGATCTCTTAGGGTGGCCGAGGCGTGAAAAAAGGCTGGTAACCATAAATCTTCAATCTATATTCTTCAATCTAGGAGAACGTCAATCTCCTATTCTTGAAAAGAAATTTTTTTCTAAGAAGTGTGCTTGCTGTTTTGAAAAATATGTGAATCTTAACCAACTAGTTGAGACAGAAACACACTTACTTCACTGTGGCACTTAGGAGAAAGTTCAGCTGTGGCATTAACAGGCTGTCTGGGGCTGACAGGTAACGATCAAACTGAACCTAAATGAAACAGAGAAAGAGCAAAACATAAAGTGCGTACATCTGCTAACGGACATCTCAAATATAACCAACTCATTTAAGGGTTAAATCTTAGGAAATATACCATAGTACAAATAACGACTTCTTTGTGATCAAATGAGTTATTTCTTCAACATTCTAACTAAAATTCCCTAAAAGTATAAACTTCATTTTTTAAAAATATTTATTTTTGAGACACAGAGAGAGAGAGAGAGAGCAAGTGAGCGAGTGGGGGAGGTGCAGAGACAGAGGAGGACAGAGGATATGAAGTTGGCTCCATGCTAATAGCAGCGAGCCCAATGCGGGGCTCAAACTCACAAACCATGAGATCCTGACCTGAGCCAAAGTCAGACGTTCAACTGACTGAGCCACCCAGGCGCTCCACAAGTGTCGACTTCTTAAAGTAGTTAATATCAGCATAGCTGCTTTGAAAATTCTAAATCCAAGTGGTTCATCTTAATCTCCCTCAGCGAACTTTTGAATAAAAAATACTAACAAGAAGTAAAGTGATCAGATTTCAAGTCTACCTTACTTCCTTAAATCCACTGTATGTTAATTATTCGTTTACTTATTCCTTCAACTGATATTTATCGAGTACCTACTATTAGGAAGGTAGTATACTAGGTAAAGTATATATAGTGGTGAGCAAAAGAGGACAGTCCCTAGCTTCAGAGAGCTACGGCCTACTGAGAAAGATGGTAAGTAAGTAATAAGGTAAATAAATATATAATTACAAACTGTGTTGGATGCTATGAAGGAAAAAACCAAAGTAGTATAAAAGTGTAAATCAGGAGGATGGACCTAGCTTCTGTGTTTGGCTAAAGAATCTGAGGAAAGGAAATCTGACGTGAGATCTTAGAGATGAAAAGAGACTAAGTACGTGTGTGCAGTGAGGGCTCGGGGGTGGCACGAAGACTTGAAGTGAGAAAGAGAAGGGCGAACGGAAATCGGTTCGTATAGGTCTCACATGCTTCCTTACAGGATTTTAATTCTTATTGGAAAGGCATGAGGAAGCCATTGAAGGAGGGGAATAATCTGATTTAAGTTTTAAGAAACTAAGTCTGGCTGCAGGAAGAAGGAAATGGAAGGTAGATGCAAGGACACTAAATAGGCAGCTACCGCGGCACCTTAGACTACAAGGACAAGAACACGGCAGACAGAAGAGGAGATATTTGAGAGAACTGGACAGTAAAATCAGCAGCATCTGGTTAGTGACAGGACGGAAGGACATGACTCTCAGATCGGGATCTGTGCCATTTAATTCACAGCATTATTACAATTCATAACTGTATTCTTTTCACACTTATTTAGTTGTGTAACAGCTATACCCCTTACTAGATCATGTCTATTTTCATCCCAATTCTTAGCATAATGCCTAGAAAACAGAGGACAATGTTGAAATAATAATGGACAGAAGCCCTTACTGCTTTCTGAGTTAAGAACACTTGCAGGAGGACCTGGGGGTGGGGGGCAGGAAGACGTGACAGAGTCCGAGCCTGGGGTATGCCGAACCGAAGTGCCCTGAAGCATTCCAGTGAAGGCAGCAGGCAGTTACCACACACAAAACAAGATTCTGTTTCGTTAGAGAGACATAAAATCTTCAACTCAATTGTTATTCAAGTTTAAGACCACGCACAAAAGAACTTGCAACGGGGTTTAAATGTATTTTGTGGGTTTGTATTATGGACTGGATATGTGTCGGTGGGGAGAGAAAGACAGGGAGGAAACACATTTAGTGAGTACGAAGATGACTGATCTGTGCGTAGAGTTATGTCCTCATTTTGGGGGGGCAAATACCTTGGAGTGAGACCACTAGGTAGTATGGTCAGTGTATATTTAACTTTCTAAGAAGCTTATCTTTTTTTAGGTTTATTTATTTTGAGAGAGAGAGTGCACACGCGCATGTGTGCAAGTGGAGGAGTAGCAGAGAGGCAGAGAGGGAGAGAGGGAATCCCAAGCAGGGTCCGTGCTGCCAGTGCAGAGCCTGACGCTGGGGCTCAATCCCACAAACCGTGAGACCACGACCTGAGCCGAGATCAAGAGTCAGATGCTTAACCGACTGACCACTCAGGCACCCAGAAACTCACCTTTTTGAAATAATCTAAAATGTATTCATTTCCATTTATCTTTACTTAAACTTTTTAGAATGAAATCTGTTTTGAAAGTTTTTGCTGTGATGTTTGATGAATAGAAGTTATGACTGTTACTTCTCTTTCTCTAGTCTTTTGTCATGATGTGACGTTTCTTATTTAGTAGTTGAGAGTGTAAGTACTAGGTTGAATGGGGTGTTCGGAGGTTTCGAGTTAATACACGAAAAACACTTGGCACGCGCAACAAATGTTACTGGCTGGTGTTATTCATCACTGTTATTACTACCGCTAGCGTTATTATTATATAGCTTCCAAAGAACATCATCATCCTACAAGGGCTAAATGAGTGTCACGTGATTGCTGGACATACATACACGCAAAGTCTATACTTAAGACATGGAAACACACTCCGGGAAGCGGCACGCGGGCAGAGAGGGATGTGCAAGCAAGCTCTTCACTTGAAAAGAAGGTAATAAAGTGGAGGTTCGAGGAGTCTCATGCTCCAGAGTAATTTTAAGACTGGACTCTGATTTCAGTGATCTCAGAGAGAAATCAAGAACTATAAAGACTAATAGCAGGAAGTCTTGAATGATATACAGCCCAACTTCTTCGTGTCTGTCATTCCCGTTTCTCTATGACATTAGGAGTAAAACTCTGAAAATGAAGAAAACCTGAACAGGGATGATGAGGTTATGAGGGTGTAGTGGAATATTAGCACAAATGGATGTCGTGTTTGGACCTTAGTTAAAGGAAACGTGTGTGCAATCATTATCCTTAGACCCCCTGTAGATAAAGTATATATCAAGAGACAAAATTACCACCGAGGACAAAACTATCACACAGGAAAAATTAACAGTGTTCCATAAGGAAACCTATGCTGAAATGCTTGATTTTATTCTTATTCACTTACCATTGCAGCCTTCAGTGCCACGGAATCTAGGTTGGGCAAATTAGCTAAAGAGCCCTAGAAAAAAAAAAAACAAAAACAGCAAAAACAAGATGTAAAAAAGGTGCTACAGTTTCCGTTCACTTATGAAATACAGGCTATTAATAGATTCCCCAAATTTGGAAATTCGGCTCATTTCCAAAGAACTCAAGTGTCATCTCTTCAACCTCAGTGAGAGCAGGGACTATGGCTTGTTCATTTTTGTGTAACTAGCACGAAGGCACGTAATCATATTTGTCAGAGGGAGTGACAAGCAGAAGTTTAACAACAGGAACACCCGGATATTTCAGATTGACTTATAAACAAGCAAACAGGCGAGGAAGCATTTAGGAAATGGCAGCAAGATATGGAGGCTTGAAGTCTCACCCTGACAATCTGAGATAGTATAAAACGGCAGCAGAATTGATTCTTCTCTGGTAGAAATCTGCTTGCTGCTTTATCAAAATAACAAATTTGGAGCCGGTGATTTTTGAAAGCTTCATTTAAGAGCTCCTGGACTATAAAATATGTTTCATGTTAATGCCACTTAAACGAGTTCTTTGCGGGGTGCGCCTGGCTGGTGCATGTTGGTACAGTGTGTGACTCCTGATCTCAGGGTCATGGGTTTGAGCCCCGTGGTGGGCATGCAGCCTACTTAATAAGATAAAACAAAATCTTTAAAAAAAATGAGTTCTTAGCTTTCTAAAGAAAGATGCTTACGTGAATTTCTCAGGTTCCCCCACTCCCTTCTCTATTTCCACTGGAGTTCTATAACTTAACAAGATCTTGTGTTGGTCTCAGAAGTATTTACCTTTCCAAAGTAACAGACCAAGATTTGCTAAGTTAAAAAGGGGATGACTGCATTTACACACCAATCTATGCATTCAATTAACCCATAGTGATACAGGACTCTGAAAAATTTACCAGTATGAATATCCTTTATACAATTTATAATACTGATTTTTGTATATTTTCATTACTTTTAACCAAAATTATCCATAGTAAAAAGTATAGTTAATATTTAGGGGCACTCTACTACAGTCTCGGGTAGTCATCTAAGAACTGTACATATGTTACCTCACTTAATCTTTGGAACAACCTATGATACAGATATTATCATTACCCCAATTCCACAGCTGAGGAAACAGATACAGAGAGATAAGTCACTTTCCCAGTGAGAATAGCTAGTAAGCGGCAGAGCCAAGGTTCAGTTAGAGGCTAGCTCTAGACCCCACACTCTAAATGCGTATTTCCATGTGCTTACCTGCTCAGGTTTATGTTGCTGCACGGTGTTATAGATATAACTCAAGCCGGCTCTAGTTAAAACGTAAGAAGCTTGCTCATTGATAAGTGTGTCCAAATGTGCTTCAATCTAAAAGAAAACCCAGCAGAAAGAAAATATTTTAAAAGAGGAATAAGACTGTGGAGAGTACAAGTAGACCACTCTGGAGTCAGCTCTTCATCACGGACTTGCTCCTTGCAGCGGCCATGAGTTCCAGACCATGAGGCACATGGGCCACTTCTGTGACAAAATCTTTTCCTTCCCCCAAAGAGGAAGTCCTCCTACAAAAGGGAGAGAAAGTCTCATTTTAAAAATGAGAACTGAAAGGATTTCAGTACTAGCCACTAGTCAAACAAATTGAGTCTCTTGTTAGCTCTTTTAAAAGATGGCAATAAACAAAACACAAACAAACAAACAAACAGGAAACATTAAAAGATAACAACAATATAAAATACTTAGGAAGACTTCTGGGAAGATGAAGGCCTGATGTTCCTGACCTCCACATACCCCTACCTTCCCAACTTACTGGACTGACTCAACCAATCAAATGTGCTGTATGGAGACGCCTGGAGACAACAGGTTTCTCCCGGGGAGAAAGCAGGTTTCTACCAGGGGGGAGTTGAGAACCCAGCAGAAGGTTGGCCAAAGATTTCAGGTTTAGGAACTGTCCACGAAGACTTGACTAGCAGATGTGAGTTGTATGTGCTCACCTGCTTTGTGTTATCCTCGGGGAAGCCATCTAATGCTAATGGGGGCAGAATCCACAGAAGTGGACTACCCTGATGGGCTGAAGTATCCCTTAGTGGGAAGAAGTCTTCTGCCCCCTTACTTTTACCAGTACATGCCTGAGAGTTTGGAGATCTTCCTTCTTCTCCTGACCAGCAAGTTCCCTCAGCTTTGCCAGTCTGTTTGCCGGTGCACAGTAACGCTACCCATTGTGCTGTTACCATCTGAATGCTTCTGTTGTCCGAGTAACTCCAGTTTGCTGCTGAGGCCCTCCCCCTAAAAAACTTCCAACTAACTTAAAAAAGGGGAGTATGTTCTAAGAGAAAGCCCATCTGAATGATTAGAAGGAGTAACTTTTCCGGAGGCAACCCTATTAAAAGACGCAGAGTACTTTATTTTTTTCTCTTAAGTAAATGTCCAAGAAAGTACAATTAGAGGCCTTAGACACTAGACTTACTGGAAATCAAAAAAACAAAAAACAAAAAACAAAAAACAAAAAACAAAAACAAACAAAAACACCAAGATGTGCAAATATAAACATTTAATGACAGAGCTAAGAATCAAATTAGCATCTGAAGAAGAATGGAAGAAAAGTAACATAGTAACATCAAAGAAAGATTAAATAAAGAGATATGAAAAGATATTAAAAGAGAGATTCTGGAGATAAAACCAATAAAGGCAGAAACTTCAGAATATAAAATATAAAATTTTTATAATTATATAATTATAAAATATAAAATAGAAAAAATAGAAAATAGAAAATTCAGAATATACAAAGAAAAGTGATAATTAATTAGGTAATAGAAAAGTATATTGAGCAAAATAAAGGGTTGAATCTTCAGACTGAAATGGCTCTGCAAAATCCAAATGGGGAAAGAGACATACCAAAAAATACCCTGAGGAACTAACTATCTGAACTCAAAGGAAAATCCTTTACGAGCTTCCAGATGGACAGAGTAAGTTACCACAAAGAAAAGAGAATCAGACTAGCCTGGACTCCTTACTTGAAACACTGGAAGAAGGTAAGTCAGAGTAGAAGAAAATTAATAGACCATTGATAGAAAAGGTATGAAAAACCAAAAATTGTTTATGCAACAAGATAAAATTTCTTTGGAGGGCCTAAATAAACCATGCCTTCCAGTACCCACATCATTGTACAATCCTCTCTCAGAGCTCCGGGCTGGCCCATGCAGCTAGCACTGGCCAACAGCCTATAACCAAGCATGAAGTTAAGTGCAGGCTTCATAAGCACTTACACACTGGGGCTTGTCCCCTTGGAAAGCAAAACATGACCAGGGAATATTTAAGGAACACAGGTAACTGGTGATAAAACAGACTGATGAACACCTGATATACCTGAACAGCTTGAGAAAAGATTTAGACAAATGGCAGGGTTTAGGGATTGAATCAGTGATAAATACAGTAAAAACCAATGAATTTTTTTTAAAAAGAGATTTCTAAAAATTTTTTGAGAGTGAGAAGGGCAAAGGGAGAGGGAGAGAGAGAGAGACGGGGGGGGGGAGAGAGAGAGAGAGAGAAAGAGAGAGAATCTTAAGCAGGCTCCATGCTCGGCATGGAGCCCAACACGGGGCTCGATCCCACGACCCTGGGATCATGACCTGAGCCAAAATCAAGAGTCAAATGCTCAACTGACTGAGCCACCCAGGTGCTCCTTAAAAAAATAATTGTATTAATTCCACAAAAAACAGTTATTTAAGAAAGGAAAATTAATCATACCTCATTATATTTCTTTTAAAAGAAGGAATTAGAAATTAGAAAATATCACAAGTTTAGACTTATCAAAACTCATGTTTTAGAAAACCCCCAAAGTTCACAAATAAATTACTATAGCCACTGCCATATTACTTATATACTTGTAATAACACAGAACAGTCAGCATTTTTTCTTCAAAACATTATATATACCAAAAGTCACTATTTCAAAATCAGAAGCCAAGTATCCGGTAAATTTTATAAACGGCTTAGCCACTTTACAAACTCTTATATGATACTATTTGGTTTATAGGACTAGAGTCATTGGTATAACAAATTGTAATGTTTTGCCTAACACTGGTTTACACATAGATAAAAATATATCTGTCCTCTGTAACACCTTCTGCACTAGCTAGCAAGCTTGGAAAATATAGCATATTATTCACAGTTCAGCAACTGAAATCTGCATACAGAATTGCTATTCCAATCAATAAGAAAAGCTTCATTCTATCATCACATACTATGGTTTGAATAAAATATCATACTCATTACATATTCTGGCTTCCCAAAACAAAACTGAAACACCAAGTATGTGTGCGCGTTGCGTGAGTGTGTGTGTGTGTGTGTGTGTGTGTGTGTGTGTGTGTGTATTTCCATCAGACTATACCCAAGAATTTACTGAAATTAGGTCACCGAAATTGGACTAAAGCCAGTAACTGAGATCAGATGAAAAAAGGCTCTGTCACAGTGAGTGGGCATCTTATGACAAAGTTTACCTGAAACTGTAGCATTTCTAGTCGTCTGTCAGTGAACTCAAACAGAGCTAGTGTTGTCTTCATCATATAGAGTGAATTGACCATGAAAGTGGCCATGTCAGCTGTGCCTAAATTGCTGGCAGATACGGTACACATCTGGAGGAGAGGATCTAAGACACACGATAAAACCTAAAAGTGAAAAATAAAATAAAATCTATTTTTTATTCCCAATCAGTGATACAGGCCTGGGTTAATAGTACTTCAGAAAGAATGACAAACTAATTGGAAGGGAGCACCTTATAAGATTAAATAGTATAGTAATCATAATGTTTTTTTACAATGGGCATCACTGAATAAAGTACTTTTTAAATTAAAGAGAGATGATCTAATACGTGAAACAAAAAATCAATGAGAGGGACTGTTACAATGCACGGGTTATAAAACACCAGAATTTCGGGGCGCCTGGGTGGCGCAGCCGGTTAAGCGTCCGACTTCAACCAGGTCACGATCTCACGGTCTGTGAGTTCGAGCCCCGCGTCGGGCTCTGGGCTGATGGCTCAGAGCCTGGAGCCTGTTTCCGATTCTGTGTCTCCCTCTCTCTCTGCCCCTCGCCCGTTCATGCTCTGTCTCTCTCTGTCCCAAAAATAAATAAACGTTGAAAAAAAAATTTTTAAAAAATAAAAAAAAAATAAAAAATAAAAAAAAAAAAAAACACCAGAATTTCAACAGAATGTATAACAGAGGAGCAATAAATAATCATTAAAAATGATTTACAACATACTTGCACAAAGTCAGCTTGACGGGCATCTAACGGTACAACTGAAGAATCGTGAGATGCCAAAACTTCACGCAACAATGCGAGTGTCTGATTTAATGCAGAACTTGGTCCAAGATCCGGTGGTGGGAGTTCAACCTGAAATAAAGGGTGGCTTCATCCACTGCTTACATTTTCCACTAAATTTTAATGTATAAATAAATACAATTCACAGTAAAACAATACATGTAAAAGATGTAAAGATTTGGCCAGCATTACAAAATCGAGAATTGATCCATAGCTGATACTAATAAGCATAAAGTGACACCAAAGGTTTTTGTTGTATTATCACAGAATTAATATATTCTTCTCACAATTAGAAGTAAAGAATTTATACTTTTAAAATTCAAAAGTTACAAGAAAACTCAGTAGTCTTTAATGTAGAATTATATTTTTATGCAGATTTGAAATGGCCTACTGTTTTGGGTTTTTGGTTTTTTTTTTTTTTTTTTTAGCCCAAGTCATTAGAAAAAGGCAATCTAGAAACCAACACTCCCCCAACGATAATATAGTTGAGAATCATCATCCACCCTCAGGCCCAAATCTCAGAAATGTGGCTCAATATGCATAGGTTTGGGGACTAGGAATCCATCTTTCAATAAGCATCACAGGTGATATTCAGATCAGTCTATGGGCTACACACTTCACAGAAACACAGTGCCCACTATTCTACACAGTGTAACACTGCCACTGAAATCTTTAGCACTGAAGTTAAAGATTAGTTTCACACTTTAGATTACCAATCACTAGTTGTGTGGTCCTGGGTAAGTTCTTTAACTTCTCAGAATTTCAGAGGGATTCTTTAAGGATTAGTGGGATTGTTGCATATAAACTATTGGGTACTATAAACTGGAAGGTATGCCCAGTTCATTCTCTCTACTTGCTGGCATCATGATATCCAAGAAGATGTGCTGGTGAGTTTTTGTTGAGTACTTATAATAACATAGTCAGATCTTATCTAAAAAATATGATACTCAGAAGTCTATGTAAGAGACTATAACCTTGTGTCAGACAGAAAAGTATTAAGAATTTTTAAATATCTGGATTTATATGAAGAATGTTTTATATAGAAAAGTTAATACATAAGTGACAGCAGCAGGAATATCAAAGTATGGACCTCTGAAAATCTTCCCTCTTTCATAAAACAACAAAACCAAAAAATTATAAGACATGCAAAGAAACAAAAATATATGGTCCATGCACAGAAAAAATAGTCAATGGGAACTTCCCCTGAGGAAGCCTGGACACTGGAGTTACTACACAAAAAATCTGAATTGACTATTGTATTTTATTTTAAAGTTTATTTACTTATTTTGAGAGAGAGAGAGAGAGAGGGAGAGAGAGAGAGAGAGAGAGAGAGAGAGAGAGAAAGCACAGCAGGTAAGGGGCAGAGAGAAGGAGAGACAGAATCCCAAGCTTGTGGGGCTCAAACCTACAAACCGTGAGATCATGACCCGAGCTGAGATCAAGAGTCAGATGCCCAACCAACTGAGCCACTCAGCACCTCAAAATTGGCTATTTTAAGAAAGGGAACCAGGTTAATGAACTAAAGGGAATGATGAGAACAATGTCTCATCAAATAGAGAATATTTACAAAGAAATAAAAATGATAAAAAGAAATAACTGAATAGAAATTTTGTAGTTGAAAGTAACTAAAATGAAAAATTCACTCTAGGGATTCGATAGCACATCTGAGTAGGCAGAATAAGTAATCAGTGAACTTAAAGATAGGTCAATTAAAATTATCCAGTTTGAGGGACAGAAAGAAAAACAAATGAAAGAAAATTCACAGAGCCTCAGAGACCTATGGAACACCATCAACATTAAGTACAATGTGGTTCTCTTAGAAGGAGAGAGGAGTGCAGAAAAAATATTTGAAGAGTTAATGACAAAGAATTCACAAATGTGATTAAAACAAAACATTAATCTAAGCATCTAAGAAGCTCACAAACTCCACAAGGAATAAACTTACACAGTTTCACACTAAGACACATCACACAAACTGTCCAAAGACAAAGAGAATCTGGAAGCAGTAAGAGAAGTAACTGATTATGACAAAGGATTCTCATAAGATTAACAGCTGATTTCTCATCAGAAAACATGGAGGCCGGAAGGCGCTGGATGGCATATTCAAGGGCTGCAAGAAAGACCGTCAAGATAGAATTCTGTACTCAGTAAAACTACTCTTCAAGAATGAAGGAAAACAAAGATTCTTCACCAGTAAACCTGTTCCACAAGAAATATGGGGAATCCTGGGGTGCCTGTGTGGCTTAGTCGGTCGAGTGTCTGACTTCGGCTCAGGTCATGATCTTGCAGTTTGTGAGCTGAAGCCCCGCATCGGGGGGTATAAATAAAGTATAAAAATTCCTTTATTTAGAAATAACATTAGTTAGCCATCATTACCATCAGTTTAACAACATTCTGGATATCTTTTTAAATTGGGTGAATGAATAGAAAATACTTTTATAAAGATGGCTTCATATTCTGGAGTTTTTCTTAATTCAGTTTGAATTTAACAGAAAAAAGGAAGCAAAACGGAAGGAGGTGTGAAACTCGAAATATTTGCCATGAGAGATACTTTTTATTTAATTTTGTCAATCTTGGTTTCATGTATTTGGGGTTCATTCTATTGTTAGATGCACACGTTTATAATTGTCAGGTCTTCTTGATAATAAAGATTATAAAATGTGTTTGTTTCTAGTGGTGTTTGTCTTTAAAGATTATTTTATCTGAAATTAGCATAACTACTCTAGCTCTTGGTTTTTGCTTGCAAAGTCTGTCATTTCCCATCCTTTCACTTTCAACCTCTTTGTGTATTTAAACCTTTCTGTTTTTGTTTTTTTAATGTTTATGCATGTATTCTGAGAGAGAGAGCAAGCACCTGCAGCATGAGTAGAGAAGAGGCAGGGGGGAGGGGTGGTGGAGAGAATCCCAAACAGGTTCCGCACTGTCAGAGCAGAGCCCAGTGTGGGGCTTGAATTCACAGACCATGAGATCATGACCTGAGCTGAAATCAAGAGTCAGATGCTCAACTGACTGAGCCACCCAATGCCCCTAAACCTTTTGTTTCTTGAAGATAGCATATGGGTAGTTGGATCTTTTTTTTTTTTTTTTTAAAGGTCCATCTGCCAGTCTCTGCTTTTTGGATGGCATGTTTAATCCTTTCACATTTAATTGATGATAAAGTAGAATTTGTGTCCTATGTTTTGTTATTCTTATGTCTTAACTGTTTTTGTTCCTCTGTCCCTCTGTTACTGCCTTCTTTTGTGTTAGTATTTTCCAGTATGCTCCTTTAATTCCCTTACTGTTTATTTACATATACGTGTGTGAGTGTGTGTGTGGTGTTTGTTAGTTTCTTAGTGGTGTCCTGGGAATTATAATTAAACATCTTAATTTATAACAGTATACTTCAGGTTAATGCCAACTTACTTTCAATAGCACACAAAAGCTTTACTCTTATGTAGACCAGGTCTCCTCTTCCTTTACACTACTATAGTTACAAATTGTATCATTCTATGTTGTGGACTCATTAACACAGAATTATAATTATTGCTTCATGCCGTTGTCTTTTGAATCAGGGGGGAAAAGGGAATTACAAATGGAAAATACATTAATACTTTCTTTGCCTATATCAGAACCTTTAGTGGTGTTATTTCTTCATGTGAATTCGAGTTACTGTCCAGTGTCTCTGTATTTTAGTCTGAAGGAGTCCCCATATTTCTTTCTTTTAAAAAAAATTTTTTTTTAATGTTTATCTTGAGAGAGATGGAGAGAAAGCACGATCAGGGGAGGGGCAGAGAGAGAGGGAGACACAGAATCCGAAGCAGGCTCCAGGCTCTGAGCCGTCAGCAGCACAGAGCCCGACACAGGGCTCGAACTCACGAACCGTGAGATCATGACAGACGCTCAACTGACTGAGCCACCCAGGTGCCCCTGTTTTCAGTTTTTAAGAGTCTCTTATGGTTTGGCTCCCTCCCTCTCGAACTTTTTTTTTTTCCTCCTTCTCCTCCCCCAGGGTCTTCCGTTAAGTTTCTCAGGATCCACATAAGAGTGAAAACATGGTATCTGTCTTTCTCTGTATGATTTATTTCACTTAGCATAACACTCTCTAGTTCCATCCACGTTGCTACAAAAGGCCGTATTTCATTCTTTCTCATTGCCAAGTAGTATTCCATTGTGCATAAAAACCACAATTTCTTTACCTATTCATCAGTTGATGGACATTTAGGCTCTTTCCATAATTTGGCCATTATTGAAAGTGCTGCTATAAACATTGGAGTACATGTGTCCCTATGCATCAGCACTCCTGTGTCCCTTGGGTAAATTCCTAGCAGTGCTATTGCTGGGTCATAGCATAGATCTATTTTGAATGTTTTGAGGAACCTCCACACTGTTTTCTAGAGCAGCTGCGCCAGTTTGCATTCCCACCAACAGTGCAAGAGGGTTCCTGTTTCTCCGCATCCTCTCCAGCATCTAGTCTTCTGATTTGTTCATTTTAGCCACTCTGACTGGTGTGAGGTGATATCTCTGTGTGGTTTTGATTTGTACACTAATAATGAAGCAACAGAAAGACAAATAAAGAAATTGATCCCATTCACAATTGCACCAAGAATCGTAAAATACCTAGGAATAAACCTAACCAAAGATGCAAAAGATCTGTACGCTGAAAACTATAGAAAGCTTATGAAGGAAATTGAAGAAGATATAGAGAAATGGAAAGACATTCCATGCACATGGATTGGAAGAATAAATATTGTTAAAATGTCAATACTACCCAAAGCTATCTGCACATTCAATGCAATCCCAATCAAAGTTGCACCATCATTCTTCTCGAAGCTACAACAAGCAATCCTAAAATTTGTATGGGACCACAAAAGACCCCGAATAGCCAAAGTAATTTTGAAGAAGACCAAAGCAGGAGGCTTCACAATCCCAGACTTTAGCCTCTACTACAAAGCTGTAATAATCAAGACAGCATGATATTGGCACAAAAACAGACACTTAGACCAATGGAATAGAGACTCCAGGATTGGACCCACAGAAGTATGGCCAACTAATCTTTGACAAAGCAGGAAAGAATATCCAATGGAAAAAAGACAGTCTCTTTAACAAATGGTGCTGGGAGAACTGGACAGTAACATGCAGAAGAATGAAACTAGAACACTTTCTTACACCATTCACAAAAATAAACTGAAAATGGATGAAGGACCTGAACGTGAGACAGGAAACCATCAAAACCCTAGAGAGGAAAGCAGGGAAAAACCTCTCTGACCTCAGCCACAGCAATTTCTTACTTGACGCATCTCCAAAGGAAAGGGAATTAAAAGCAAAAAAGAACTATTGGGACCTCATGAAGATAAAAAGCTTCTGCACCTCAAAAGAAACAATCAACAAAACTAAAAGGCAACCAACGGAATGGGAAAAGATATTTGCAAATGACATATCAGACAAAGGGCTAGTATCCAAAATCTATAAAGAACTCACCAAGCTCCACACCCGAAAAACAAATAATCCAGTGAAGAAATGGGCAGAAAACATGAATAGACACTTCTCTAAAGAAGACATCCAGATGGCCAACAAGCACATGAAAAGATGCTCAACGTCACTCCTCATCAGGGAAATAAAAATTTCATTTTTCAATCGCCAAACAGAAGGCTAGTGACAGAAATTTCATGCACCAATAGGAGATAGCTGAAGAGAACCTTTTTTGATCCCCTTGAATTAAGGTCTGTAAAAGCTGCACAAATTCAAACCAAACTCATGCCTTAGTTAGAGCCAATGACAAATGATACAAGTACTACTTGAACTCACTTCATTTAACAAACCGACCTTCTATGAAGTGCTTTTACACATACCAGATTAGCCCTGGGTCAGAATTATGCTTCAAAAGCAAATGAAAACTGTGGAGGTTGTCAGATAAATAAAATCTATAATTTTATAATAATGTAGTAAAAATAATGGAAAGAAACTCTAAAGTAGAAAAGTATCTAATTAACATCCTCCTATCACTTCAACTTAATTTCATCCAAGTGAAATGGATTTCTAATGGTTAAGTGTTATACGGGACAGCGTGGTACTGGTACACGGACAGACAAATAAACCAATGGGAGGAGAATAAACATTCACAAAACAAATCCACGCATATATGGTCTTGCGATTTCTGACAGTTTCCACTGCAATTCAGTGGGAAAGGATTACCTTTATAAGAAATGGTGCTTGATGTACTAGATATTCATATGGGAAAAAAATTAACCTTGACCACTACCTCATCGCATAGTTAAAAATTAATCTGAGATGGATCAAAGACCTAAATGTGGAAGCTAAAGAAACCAAGCTTCTTAGAAAAAAACATGTAAGAATAACTTCATAACCTAAGGGCAGGAAGAGGTTAGATAAATAAAAGTCAGCATACAGAACAAAATTAAAGTGAAGAAATTCTGTTCATCAAAATACTCCACTAAGAGAGTGAAAAGACACGTTAAATTCGGAGAAAATATTTGTAATGCTTCCTTTTATCCAGAACACATTTAAAAAAAAAATCTTACAAATCAGTAAGAAAAATACAGATAACCCAATAGAAAACTGGGTAACAGACTTCAAAAGACACTTCACAGAGAGTATATCCAGCAACCAATAAACATATGAAAAACTGTTCAACATCTTTATAGTCTTCAGGAAAGTGCAAATCACAAATGAAATACCACCACATAATTTCCACAATGGCTGAAACTGAAAAGATCAGCACTATCAAGTACTGGAGAGGATGTGGAACAAACGAAATTCTCACACGTTTCTGGTGGACTAAACTGGTACACAGGCTTTAAAAGATGCCTGGTGGTATCTACTAACATTATCAATCCCATCACCCAGACATTCCATTCCTGTGTATACACACGAGAGAAATGAAAACTTACATCCATCAAAAGACATGTACAAGAATATTCACTAGATCCTTATTTACAGTACCTAAGAACTGGAAACAATCCAGTGTCCATCAATACACTGTGGTGCATTTCTACAACTGAATTATTACACAATAACTGAAAAATAACTACTGCAGACAACATGGGTGAATCTTACAGATACGTTAAATTGAAAGGAGTCAGATCCAAAAAAGTTGGAAAAAGCATGTATCTATTTATGTGAATTTGAATAGCACACAAAAATAGGAAATAAAAGTCATATAATGGTTTGCCTTGGGGGGACTGAGTAAAGGCATAAAGAAGCCTTCTGAGATGCTGGAAATGTTTGATGTCTTGATCTGGGTGGAGATTAATGAGCATACAGAAATACAAAAATTCAACTAACTATATACTTAAGATTTGTGTACTGTGAGTTACATCGCCACTTAAAAAAAAGTTCTTTTGATCTTTTTGTTTATATTTTGTAAGCACTGAGAATCAACAATGGATTATAAAAGTATCCAAAATTCATAAACAACATGGCCATTAATAATTAATGTACAAAAGAGCTTTATGAACGACATGTAAGTTTTATGTACATTTTCCAGTTGATAAAGTTGAACTATAAAAATCTCACATTTAAAAACGTTTAGTCTACTGAAAATTTCATATTCCACATATTAGAACGTCTCTTTTTTTAACTTTTTTTATTGGCTTTTTTTTTTTTTTTTTAATTTACATCCAAGTTACTCAGCATATAGTGCAATAATGATTTCAGGAGTAGAATCCAGTGATTCATCCCCTACATATAACACCCAGTGCTCATCCCAAGTGTCTTCCTTAATGCCCCTTGTCCATTTAGCCATCCCCCCACCCACAACCCCTCCAGCAACCCTCGGTTTGTTCTCTATATTTAAGAGCCTCTTATGGTTTGTCTCCCTCCCTGTTTTTATATTGTTTTTGCTTCCCTTCCCTTATGTAGAACCTCTCTTTTTAAAAAATGTATACCGCTAGAAACTAAACAGAGTTGTACTTTCTGTGACTGTTTATTATGACACTTTTCGTCCCTTTTATAGGTAGATGCTCCTTTTTCTTTTTTTTTTTTTTTTAAGTTTATTTATTTGGAGACAGAGCGTGCACAAGCAGGGGAAGGGCAGAGGGAGAGTGAGAGAGAGAATGCCAAGCAGGCCCCATGCTGTCAGGGTGGAGCCCAATGACGCCCGGCTTGATCTCACAAATTGTGAGATCATGGCCTGAGCTGAAAACCAAGAGTCAGACATTTAACCGACTGAGACACCCAGGCGCCCCTCTGATTTTTTTCAAAGAAAATGAAAAGGCTGCACCATACAAATTACAAAAACTGTTAAGCCTTTATTCCACTGTCAACTTTAGTTTTACTTTTTCAAATATCTTCCATTTAAAGTCCTCTAATTTTCTGTTCTGTAGCTTCTTAGAAGACAACTCACCCTTCTACTTTCAAAAATAAAAAAACCAACCAAAAAAAAAAAAAAAAAAACAACCCTCCTATTTTTAAACTGACTTCTTCATTTTATATATAGACTCCTTTGGCTCTATCTGCATGCATATATGTTCTAGCAACTGACAATACATAGAACTAAGGTGTTTTTTAAAACCACTTTATTGAGAGGTATGATTGACATAACAAACAGCTGTACTTACTTAACGTATATAATTTGGTGAGTTTGGAGATACACATACACCCGTGAAACCATCACCAAATTCGATGCCATAAAACATATCCATCACCTCCAAAAATTCCCTCTTGTCCTACGTATTTACTTATGGAATTAAAGTTCTTAAGTCGATAAAAATACCCAAGATAAATCTTAAAATGCAAACTAACATTTGTTTGAGATAACTTCAAATAATTACAACTTTTTATTTAACATAATTTTATTTAAAATTTAAAAAGCATTTTAGCTGAGAATACTGTTTCTGTTTTTCCTGGCAGAACAATCTGTAAGGAATAATGTAAAACTCAAACTCTTCATGTAGGACAGCATTTCTCAAACTTTAATCCATGCGTATGGATGATCAGGGAACCTTCAAATGCATATTCGGATTCAGCAGGTCTAGGCAAGCCTAAGATTTTTGAACGTCTAAGAAGCTCAGAAGTGATGGCTAAGCTTCTGGTCCATTTACTACATTTCGAACAGTAAAAGAAGATTCCAAACACAAACTAAATACTAGAATTGAAGTCACAATTTATTTAAAGGACCATTTAGTTTAGTTTAGTTTTGTTTTGTTTTTCCAGAGGCCTGAGTAAATTAACCCTGACTACTATTAATTTTATTTGGGTTTCACTTATGACACATGTTAAATTAGAATTATAACACCACTATAGTGAAAAGAATTTTAGCCAACGCCTGTCTAGCTTAAATTGATATGGCACCGTGTATTTTGCAGCACAGATACACATAAACGGTTCCTGACTTATGATGGTTCAACTTAGAATTCTTTGACTTTACAACCGTGTGCAAGCAATACGCATTCAATAGAAACTGTATTTCAAATTCTGAATTTTGATTTTTTCCCCGGGCTATCACCAGGCAGTGCACTTCTCTCCTGTGACGTGGGGCAGAAGCAGCAAGCAGCGGCTCCTAGTCAGCTAGGCGGTCACAAGAGTAAACAACTGATGACCACTCTGTGAGCACACAACCAGTTTCTGTCTCACTGTCTCACTTTTGGTACGATATTCAAGAGATTACATGACATACTCAATGCTTTAATTATGAAATAGGTTTTGTATTAGACGATGCTGCCCAACTGCAGGTTAATGTAAGTGTTCTGAGCACGTTTAAGATTAGGTTAGGCTAAGCTATGATGTAGGTTAGGTGTATTAAATGCATTCTCAGCTTAGGATATTTTTGGGACACGACCCCGTCGTAAGTCGAGGAAGACTGAATTCCCTTTAGACATTGCTGGCTAATGAAAGTTTCAAGAGAGGTGATAAGGAGGGAGCGCACACACTTGGATACTCTCAAGTGCTGCAAACTGCTTTGTTAGGGAAAAGATACAACTGTCAATAAAATGATGTCCTTGAATGTATTTTTTATAGCGAATAAAGAATTAGTTTCCGAATATGTCTTTTTAAAAGCACAGAAGGAATCATATAAAGAGAGTTCATTTCTGGCAACACCTTTATTTTAAAGGCTACTCTTCCTAATAATTTTACCATATACTTAAAATTTTATTTTATTTATTTATTTATTTTACTTACTTAAAATTTTATTAACAAAAATTTCCACTTGGGTGCTTTGCTAATGAAGACCATTCTGAGTAAGTGTTGTTTTCCTTATAAGGGTAGAATCTTTTTAAAAGAAGTGAATGATTTACAAGATGCAGAATAAGAAAAAAATATAATTAATATAAAATATGGAACAGTAAAATTTAATGAAAGGAGGATAATTCTTGAAAGAACCCTGACATGGTTGCAGATGTAAGCAACATGCAAGCTATAAACAGCATCATATTCCCATCTTGATTAATGTTAAAATACCCCTAAATATAGCCCAATTCATATCTGAGAAAAACATTTCAGGGCATAATTACTGATAATGACAACAGTAACCAATAATAGTCAAAACCCATCCACTGCTATAAACTCACATAACTTGCACTTAAAATATTCAAATTACAATTAATTCCCCCCCCCCATTTATACCCTATATTGTTCTAGGTTTTAATTGAAAGATGCCATCCTCTTTATCCATTTTATTTTCTTATTTTCTTGCAACTTCTATTTTAACTTTACTAGAGACATAAAATATATAAGAACCTAGTAGTCTGAGTAAAAACAGAATAAATGGATAAACATTTGGGAAAAATAAGGAAACCCTTCCTTCTCAGCATGGACAAAAATAAACTTCAGGTAGATTAAAAATTGATGTAAAAATGAAACCATAAAAACACCTAAGAACATGCATCTAAATAACTTTATTAAATAATCTAATATTGTCCCACTGACAGATGCTATCATACATTAAATTCTAACTATATTTTCTGGTTGTGGGGAAGTTTTCAAGCATCACATACTCCCAAAGGGAACCCCCCCCGACCACGCAAAGAAAAAACCATCACTACCAACAACAACAAAAACTTCAGATTTTAGTATGTAAAAACCAGAAGTAATGTGTCAGAAAATACTATAGGCAAATGTAAAAGGCCAACAATGACCTGGAGAAAATATTTCTAATAAAAGTGACAGTTAATATTCCTAATGTATAAAGAATATCAGAAAATAATAAGACAAAACCCAGTAGGAAAATGGCAAAGGACATGAACAAGCAACTCATAAACAGCCAATAAACATATTTTCAATGTTCATTCTCACTAGAATCACTGAACACCCCCCCCCAAAAAAAAGATGCCACTTTTTGCTCATATAGCGAAAGGGCAAAGGTATTTTACAATGCCTATTATCCAATGTTAGCAAAGGCTGGCAATCTAAGTAGGAGCAAGCATAGATTTGAGAAAATGGGTGACAGGTAAACAGGAATGGCTGCTTAAGCATATGTACGACTGCCATTATGGCGGGCTTCGCTGAGGTTGGAGATGGTGAGTTTTGGTAAATCCAGTCTGCATGTCTACATGATTTTCTTCAGGAGTGCTCAGCAGTCAGTATACAAAAGAGAAACTGACAAGCTTAATTCAAGGGGTTCTTGCAAAGTAAGCATGGCACAATGAAAAGGGTGCAAAAGATAATAAGTTAGCACAAAATGAAGGGAACTAGTTATTCACCAAACTAATAAGTCCCATGAGATCTGGCATATAGGGATATTACTCTTTCCTTTCTTCCTTATTATGTAACCATTTTAACCATTAGTGTATGTGTGTGTGTGGCCAATACTAAGTGCTCACTACAAGTGATATGACAAATATACAAAGGATCATAAGAGGTACTATGTACAACTATATACCAACAAACTGGACAACCCAGAAGGAATGCAACCTGCCAAAACTGAAACAAAATCTGAATAGACCAACTGCTAGTAAGGAGATGAAATCAGTTTAAAACAATTTTAAAGAAAGCCCAGGACTAGATGGCTTCACTGTTATATTTCACCAAGCATTTAAAGAATTCACATCAGTCTTTCTCAAACTCTTCCAAAAAATCAGTTGAAATGTCTCCTTTTTTGTTTATAGTTTTGATTTGGGTCTTCTATTTTGCTTGGTTAGTCTAGCTAATAGTTTGTCAATTTTGTTCATCTTTACAAAGAACCAACTCTTAGTTTAGTTAATCCTTTCTATTGTTTTCCTGTTCTGTATTTCATCTACTTCTGCTCTAACCTTTATTATCTCTTTCCTTCTGTTAACTTTGGGCTCAGTTTGTTCTTTCTATCGTTCCCTAAGGTGTACAGGAAGGTTACTTGGGCTTTCGCTTGCTTCTTAACGTAAGTGTTTATTGCTATGAACTTCCCTCTTAGAACTGGTTTTGCTGTATCCCATTACTTCTGGTATATAGTATTTCCATTTTCATTTGTCTCAAGAAACTTTTTTATTTCCCTTTTAATTTCTTCTTTGATCCCTTGGTTGATCAGGAGTGTGTTGTTCAATTTCCATGTTAAATTTTCCAGTTTTCCTCTTGTTACTGATTTCAGTTTCATATCATTGTGGTCAGGGAAGATAGCTGATATAGTTTAAGTCTCTGAATTTGCTAAGATTTCTTTTGTAGCTTACCTTATTTCTATCCTAGAAAATGTTCCATGTGTGCTATTTATCTTTTGCCTACTTTTGTATCAGACTATTTTGTTGTTGTTGAGTTTTGAAAGTCCTCATATATTCTATGTGTTCCAAATAGTGACAATGTTGTGAGGCTTCTGTCCTAAGAATTTTATAATTCTAGGGCTACCTTTAACTCTTTGATCTTATTTGAGTTAATTTTTGTATATGGTGTTAGATAAGGGTCTAACTTCATTTTTTGCATGTGATTATCCAGTTTTCACAACACCGTGTTAAAAAAAGACTGTCCTTTCCCCATAGAATGGTCTTGGCATCCTTGCCAAAAATCTTTTGACCATAAAAGCAAGGGTTTATTCCTGGGTTCTCTATTCTATTTCATTGCGCTATGTATCTGCCTTTATGTTAATACTACATTGTTTTCATTACTGTTGCTTTGTATTAAGTTCTGAAATTAGGAAATGTGAATCCTCTAGCTTTCTTCTTTTTCAAGATTGTTTTGGCGATGCAGGATCCTGTGAGATTCCACATGAATTATAGAATGGGTTTTTCTATTTTTGAAAAAAATGTCCTTGAGATTTTGGTAAGAATTACACTGAATCTATAATTGTTTTGAATTGATATCTTAATAATAGAAAGTCTTCTAATCTATGAACATGGGATGTCTTTCCATTGATTTATGTCCTCTTCAATTTCTTTCAGCAACATTTACAGTTTTCATTGTACAAGTCTATCATCTCCCTGGTTAATTCCTAAGCATTTTATTCTTTTTAATGCTATTATAAATAGAATTTTTTCATAATTTCCTTTCCATTGTTAGTGTATAGAAATGTAACTGATTTTTTGGTATTGATTTTACACCCTGCTACTTTGCTGAAGTCACTCACTAGTTTTTGTTTGTTTGTTCGTTTTTTTGCTAGAATCTTTAGGGTTTTCTACATATAAGATCACATCATCTACAAAGACAATTTTACTTCTGCCTTTCCAATTTGGGTAACTTTTGTTTCTCTTTCTTAACTAACTGCTGTGGCTAGAACTTCCAAGACTATTTTGTTTGTTTGTTTTAATGTTTATTTATTTTTGAGAGAGAGAGACAGGCAGAGCACGAGCAGAGGAGGGGCAGAGAGGGAGGGAGACACAGAATCCGAAGTGGGCTCCAAGCTCTGAGTTGTCAACACAGAGCCCGACATGGAGCGCACAAGCAGTGACATCATGACCTGAGCTGAAGTCAGACACTTAACTGACTGAGCCACCCAGGCGCCCCACTTCAACACTATTTTTAACAGAAGTGATGAAAGTGGGCATACTTGCCTTGTTCCTGATCTTAAAGGAAAAGCTTTTAGTCTTTTCCTTTAGGAAAAGAGCATGATGTTTGCTGGAGGTTTTGTATTATGTTGAGATAGTTTCCTTCAATTCTTAGTTTGTTGAGTGTTCTTATCATGACAGGGTGCTGAATTTTGTCAAATGCTTTTTCTGCATCAATTGAGATGACCATGTAGTTTTTTTTCCATTTGTTAAATGATAATTATATTGTGTGACTTTCATATGCATTCCAGGAATAAATCCCACTTGATCATGGTGTAAAATCTTTTTAATATGCTTCCTAATTCGGTTCGTTAGTATTATGCTGATGATTTTTGCATAGGTTTCATAAGGGATATTGGTCTCTAGTTCCTTTTTTTTTTTTAATTTTTTTTTAACATTTATTTTATTTTTGAGAGAGACAGAGACAGCGAGTGGGTTAGGGGCAGAGAGAGAGGGAGACACAGAATCGGAAGCAGGCTCCAGGCTCCGAGCTATCGGCACAGAGCCCGACGTGGGGCTCGAACTCACAAGCCGTGAGATCATGACCTGAGCCAAAGTCGGACACTCAACCGACTGAGCCACCCAGGCGCCCCTCTAGTTCCTTTTCTTGTAGTGTCTTTTTCTGGCTTTGGTTTCAGGGTAAGACTGGCCTCATGGAATGAGTTAAGAAGTGTTCCCTCCTCTTCAATTTTTAAAAAAAGTTTGAGAAGGATACTAGTTCTTTAAATGTTTAGTAGAACTCACCAGTGAAGCCATGAGATCTAGGGCTTTTGTTTGCAGAGTGGGTGTGCAATTGATTTTTGATTACTGATTCGATCTCTCTACTAGTTATAGGTCTATTCAATCTAATTCTTCATGAGTCCTGGTAGCTTTTGTATTTCTAGGAATTCGTCCATTTTATGATTATCCAATTTGTTGGCATACTGTTGTTCATTAATACTCTCTTAAATTCCTTTTTATTTCCATACAATTGGTAGTAATGTCTCACTTTCATTTCTAATTTTAGTAATATGAATCTTCTCTTTTTTCTTAGTCTAGACCAGGTAATGGTTTGTCAATTTCATTGACATATTCAAAGAACCATATTTTGGTTTGACTGATTTTCTCTTTGTTTTTCTAATCTCCATTTAGATTAGAATAAAGACTGCTCTAGTCTTTATTATTTCCTTTGTGTTAGATTTGAGTTCAGTGTATTTTTTTCTCATTCCTGAAGGTGTAAAGTTAGTTGATGATTTGACATCTTTCTTATTTTATTTTGTTTTTTGAGAGAGAGAGAGAGAGATTACAAGCAGGGGAGAGGGGTAGAAGGAAAGAGAGAGAATCTTAAGCAGGCTCCACACTCAGCACAGAGCTCCACAACCCAGGGATCATGACCTGAGCTGAAATCAAAAGCTGGATACTCAATCCACTGAGCTACCCAGGGGCCTTTCTTGATTTTTAAATGTAAGTATTTATAGCTATAAAGTTTCCCCTTGATACCACTTTCACTGCATCCTGTAAGTTTTGACATGTTGTGTTTTCATTTTCATTTGTCTCTAAGTAGTTTATGATTAAATTTCTATAGATTTGTGAGTAAATTCAGTTTTCTTTTTGTTACTGATTTGTAACTTTATCCTGTTGTGGTCAGAGAGGACAGTTTGTATCATGTCTATCTTTTAAAATATACTAAGATCAATTTGTGGCCTAACATACAACTACCATGGAAAATGAGCAATGTGTACTTCAGAAGAACGTGTACACTGTTGTTTTTGTTGGGTAGAGTGCTCTGTATACGTTCATTAGATCTCATCAGTTGACTGTGTCAACTTCTGTCTGATGATTCTATTAATGCAAATAGGTTACTGAAGTCTCCAACTATAAATACAGATCTATTTCTCCCTTCAATTCTGTTAGTTTTGGCTTCATATATTTTGCTGTTCGTCATCAGTTAAGTAAAGTTTAATAATTGTTTTATGTTCTTGCTGTATTGAACCTTTGATTAATATCCAATTGCCCTTGTTTATCTCCTATAATAATTTTTGACTTAAAGTTTATTTTGTCTTAAACTCAAAATGGATAAAGGACCTGAATGTGAGACAGGAAACCATCAGAACCCTAGAGGAGAAAGCAGGGAAAAAACCTCTCTGACCTCAGCCACAGCAATTTCTTACTTGACACATCCCCAAAGGCAAGGGAATTAAAAGCAAAAATGAACTATTGGGACCTCATGAAGATAAAAAGCTTCTGCACAGCAAAGGAAACAATCAACAAAACTAAAAGGCAACCAACGGAATGGGAAAAGATATTTGCAAATGACATATCGGACAAAGGGCTAGTATCCAAAATCTATAAAGAACTCACCAAACTCCACACCCAAAAAACCAATAACCCAGTGAAGAAATGGGCAGAAAACATGAATAGACACTTCTCTAAAGAAGACATCCAGATGGCCAACAGGCACATGAAAAGATGCTCAACGTCGCTCCTCATCAGGGAAATACAAATCAAAACCACACTCAGATACCACCTCACACCAGTCAGAGTGGCCAAAATGAACAAATCAGGAGACTACAGATGCTGGAGAGGATGTGGAGAAACAGGAACCCTCTTGCACTGTTGGTGGGAATGCAAACTGGTGCAGCCACTCTGGAAAACAGTGTGGAGGTTCCTCAAAACATTAAAAATAGATCTACCCTATGACCCAGCAGTAGCACTGCTAGGAATTTACCCAAGGGATACAGGAGTGCTGATGCATAGGGGCACTTGCACCCCAATGTTTATAGCAGCACTCTCAACAATAGCCAAATTGTGGAAAGAGCCTAAATGTCCATCAACTGATGAATGGATAAAGAAATTGTGGTTTATATACACAATGGAGTACTACGTGGCAATGAGAAAGAACGAAATATGGCCCTTTGTAGCAACGTGGATGGAACTGGAGAGTGTGATGCTAAGTGAAATAAGCCATACAGAGAAACATACCATATGTTTTCACCCTTATGTGGATCCTCACCCTATAGGGGAGGGGAAGGAAAGAAAAAAAAAAGAGGTTAGATTGGGAGACAGCCAAAGCATAAGAGACTCTTAAAAACTGAGAACAAACTGAGGGTTGATGGGGGGTGGGAGGGAGGGGAGGGTGGGTGTTGGGTATTGAGGAGGGCACCTTTTGGGATGAGCACTGGGTGTTGTATGGAAACCAATTTGACAATAAATTTCATATATTAAAAAAAATAATAATAAAGTTTATTTTGTCTGATGTTATCACCACGTTTGCTCTCTTCTGGTTAGTATTTACATGGATTATCTTTCTCCTCCCTTTCACTTTCATTATGTGTCTTTAGATGTAAAATAGGTCTCCTGTAGACAGCATATAGTTGCATCTTGTAGTTTTATCCGTTCTGCCAATCTCTTCTCTTTTTATTGGAGAATTTAATCTGTTTATATTCAAGGTAAATACTGGTAAGAAGAAACTTACTTCTACCATTTTGCTATTGTTTTCTATATACCTTGTAGTCTTTTGTTGTCTCTCATTTCCTGCATTATTGTCTTTTTTTAAGTTGGTTTTTATAGTGAGTGCAACGTTTCAATTCTCATTTTTTTGTGTATATTTAGCTATTTTCTTTGTGTTTCCCATGGGGATTACGTTTAAGGTCTGAAAATTATGTAACACTCTAATTTGACTTTATACCAGCTAACGTCAATAACCTACAAAAAACCTCTGCTCCTTTACAGCCCCACCCCCACCCTGTCAGTAGCGGATGTCACGAAATACAAACTAATAATTATTTTAAATGCATTAGCCTCTTAAATGCATCATGTAGACAAAAAATGGAATTACAAACCAAAGTCACAACAATGCTAGCTTTTACAGCAAATATTTTTTTTAGAAGATATTAGGCTCTTAAATCATGTAACAAAAAGTGGAGTTCAAACATTTGTTACAATACTGACTTTTAGTTGCTTGTGTGTTTACCTTTATCGAGATCTTTATTTCTTCATAAAGCTTGGAGTGACTGTCTCCTGTCCTTACATCTCACCCTGCAGGGCTCCCTTGAGCATTTCTTACAGGGCAGGGCTAGTAGTAATGAGCTCCCTCAGCTTTATTTTATTTGGGAAGGTCTCATTTTTGTGAAAGAATGCCCTCACTTTTGAAAGACCATCTTGATTTTTTTTCTTCTTTGAGCACTTTAAGTTTTATTTATTTATTTTGAGAGGGAGACGGATTCTGTCAGTGCAATTTTTGCCTCGGTGCAGAGACAGATTACAGGTGCCTCCAACTTCACCACCTTCCCTGAAAACTATTTTTGTGTATTGATCTGGTCACCAAATAACTTCCTAAATACATTTACTAGTTCTAAAACTTTTCAATTAATTTTCTTGGGTTTTTGAAGTAGACAATCATAGCATCTAGAAATAATCTAATGTCTCCTCCTTTGAAATACTTATACCTCTCACTTTTTAATCTGGTCTTTCTATTATTTAAAAATGTTATTGGCAAGCATTCTTGTCTTATTCTTTCTTGACTTACATAGAGTATATTGGTAGTGCTTCTGTGTTCATTATAATGTGGGCTGTTAGTTTTACTTATCTTTACATGGTTAAAGAAGAATTTTTGCTTTCTTATTTAGTAAGATTTTTCCTCCAACAACCTGATCAACTATCATGATAATATAAAATTTTCTTATTTAACACTGAGATATTTAATGTATTTTCTAACACTTAAACATTCTTGTATTTCTGCAAATAACCCATACCTGTTTTGAACATAATGCTGGATTTGGCTTAATGGTATTTTTAACTTTTTTTTTTTAATTTAAAGTGACTGATTTGTGATTTTCACTTTTGTACTGTCTTCTAAAGGCTTTTATGTCAGTGTTACAACACCTAAATTGAACTGGGAATTCTTCTATATTTTCCTGTGTTCTGGATAATTATCTGTTCATAGGTGTGGATGAAGCTATCTGTATAACCTCAACTAAGCCTAGCAGTATGTTCTCCAATAATTTTTCTTCCCTCGCCAGGTGTATTCAAGTTTTCCACTTCTTTTTTTTACCCTTTTGTCCACTTATATTGTCTTAAAATCACTCTTTGTATTCAGATTTTCAGATTATTTTAGCATAAGACTGTTACATTTTAATATGGTATTTTCTAATAAATTTTAGTTCGTATCTCTGGTTAATATCTCAAATTTCTGATATTCTAATTTTTAATTCTTTTTTTTTTTTTTTTTTTGGTTAAAGAATTGCCAAAAGGTTGTCAATTTTGTTGGATCTTCTCAAAAAATCAATTTTTCCTGTTTCCTAATTTATCACAGAAATTTAATTCCATCTTTCCTTTTACCATTTTGTTTTGTTGTTCTCTTTCAAATTTCAAAAATATGAATGCCTACTATGTTTTCAGTCTGTAGCCCACATGTTTTCCAACCGGTAAAACTTTGGGTAATAAGCACATCCGTGCGCTTTTCCACATTCTACAGTCTGGCTCCTGTCCTCAGCACACAGCTACAATTGTTCTCAGTACGTCACGGATCCCTGTATGTTGTCCAAGATAACAAATCTACTGTCCTTTTTTTACTAGAACTCTTTATACGGTATCTGTCATTAACCATGTCCTGCTTCTTGAAACTCTATTCTCTTGGCTTTTCTGAGAAAACCCTTTCCTTGCTTTTCTCCTGAATCTCCCATCATCCTCCCTCAGCATCCCACCACGGTGGGCTTCTTTTCTTCTCTAAATATCAGGGTTTCCCAAGACTGTGTGTCTGAGAACTTTGCTCTTATTAAACATGATTCATAGTGACCTCATCCAAATCCATGGATCGAACTATCTTTCATATGTAAAACTATCTAAACCCATTGTACAGCTCTCAACTAGATAAGACAAAATAAGATATCTCAAGGTATCCTGTCTAACTAATGTCAGCAATATCATCTTTATCCTGTAAATTTTACCATCTTTCCAGGTTACAGATACTTGTGATTACTATCAATATTCCCAGGTTGGTAACATAGGAATTATTTTAGGTTCCTCCCTCTCATGTACCCATATTCAATGTGTTCCTTCATGGCTGTTCCTAGAATGTCTACCTTAGATCATGATTTTCATAAAAAACTACCCTGATACTCCCATCATCTTCCTGTCTGCAACCTGGTCTCTCTCCTATCTACATGCTACACCACTTTCCAAATGATTTTTTTTTATTTAAATTTATTTATTTTGAGAGAAAGAGAAGCAGCAGGGAAGAGGCAAAGAGAGAGGGGGACAGAGGATCTGAAGCAGGCTCTGTGCTGACAGCAGAAAGCCCAACGCAGGGTTGGAACTCACGAACTATGAGATCATGACCTGAGCCGAAGTTGGATACTTAACCAACTGAACCACGCAGGCGCCCCCAGGTGATTTTTTAATAAATGAAATATTTGTTTACTGGTGACTCACAGCTTGTGCTCTTACACATTCTTTTTATTTCCCCTACTTAGGATAGCCTCTGTCTACCCCCTTATCTACCTATTTAAATTCTACGTCCTTCCAAGTTTAAGCCTTCTATCTCCCTCTCTGGAAAGCTCCTTCTCCTTTTGTGCTAGCATTGCACCTTGGGCACATGTCTTTCATAAAACATGTGGTTCTATGGCAACCACTGATTAATTTAACTATTTTCCACTGAAGGAGAAGCAACCCGAGGCCAACCAATCTTGTTTGCCACTGTACTCTCATCAGCTGGCAAATGTTTGTTCATGTTCAAAGTACACATGAACTATTTTAAAAAATTTTTGTTTAAGTAAGAACTCATGTAAACATATACACAACCAGAACTGTTAGTCAGAGAAAGGCAGATATCACATGATTTCATTCATATGTTGGAATCTGAGAAACTTAACATATGACCACAGGGGAAGGGAAGGAAAAGTAAGATACAAACAGAGAAGCAAACCATAAGAGTCTCTTAAACAGAGAACAGGGTTGATAGGGGTAGGGAAAATGGGTGATGGGCACTGAGGAGGGCACTTGTTGGGATGAGCACTGGGTGTTGTATGGAAGTGATAAATCACAGGAATCTACTCCTGAAGCCAAGACTACACTGTATGTTAACTGACTTGACGATAAAAAAGTTTAGAAAACTAACTAACTAAATAAATAAAATCTTATAGAAAAAAAAAAAAAGAACGGACTACTAGTAAACTTACATAAACAAAAATACATACAACAGAAAAAAACATAAGCGGGACCTGGGTCCATTATGGACCTGGGTCCATAAATTCATGTTGCTTTTCCAAAAGAATTTGAGTCCTACAGGAGGTCAGACTCCTAAGCTTCTCTGAACTTAGGAATGTAAAAATTGACCAGATAACTCAGGATTGGAATGCTACCAACTATTCTATATTACAATTCTGGGTCTAACATAGCCAGACTATTACAGTGGTATGATTAAAAGAAAAAAAAAAAAAGCTAGTATGTTGATTGTGATGCATCCTTAAAAGACCTGAGTCCTTAATAATGAAATAAAAATAAAAAAGGGTTTGCTTATTGTAAATCCATTCCTTAAGGTCTGATCACAACACACTGCTCAGCTGAAAATACTAGCTCTTGGGACTCTCAGATTTTTGTTACCAGATTTTTGTTGTGGTGCTTTATTTGTTTCCGGTGGGAGTTTTTTTATTATCTTGTTTATTTTCATAATTAATTGCAGTATATAACTCAAAGGAGCATAAATTTCTTAAGGACAAAGCTGGACCATCAGAGAGTAAAAAACTATAAGCAAACTGTTTAGAAAAAAACATTCAGTAAGAGTTTCAGTTTTCCAATCTGTATGTCATCTTAGCCCTGACCTAAATATAGTAAGTTTGCTTTAATTACAACTTTTTGGTTATAGAAAACTGGTAGTGAAACTAAGGCTTGAGATTCTACCTCTAATTATGACTCAATGTTATACTGTTCCAGGAACCCAGCCTATAAGCCCAGATCCAGTAAAGCCATCTCAAAATAAATGTAATTGTTCACAGGAAGAACTCAAAACAACCCTGTATGGAATGGGAAAAAATTACCAACGTAAAAACAGTAAAACATTTTTAAATGTGCAAAACTCACACTCACATAGTTTAAGAACTGCATTTTCCAAACATACCTTGTCCATTAATTTGCTTGCATGAAGACTCAAGCTATTGAAGAATATTTTTTTGCTTAGCAAATGCATTTCTTCAATGGTAGTCAATAATGTAGTTGCACTATTTCCAACAATGCCACTAAAAGCAAAGAATATTTCAGGTTGCAAAACAAGCCTCACACAATGAGTTCTTTAACTGAATATAATTCGCTTAAAAGATCTAGATTTAAAATAAAAGTATGTATGGAGAATATAAGCTGTGAATTAAAAACAACTACTTTAGTTTCACATAAAAATGACAGAGATATTTTACTTAAGAGTTAGGTAACAAACAAATGTTTCCAGTGTTTCACAATCTCTTTTAGAAAAACACTTATAAGATGCAAATCCATCCATTTTTCTCTATTACGGTAAATGCATGTCTTGATTATCCAAGACCTAATTTTAACTTTAAGGAAGCCATTCCATCAATAATAACGCTATTCATAAAATATTTAAATTTTACTAACAGTGATTTATTCTTTCCATTAAAACTCTTACACCAGGGGCGCCTGGGTGGCTTAATCAGTTAAGTGTCTGACTTCAGCTTGGGTCATGATCTTGTGGTTCGTGAGTTGGAGCCCCGCATCGGGCTGTGTGCTGACAATGCAGAGCCTGCTTTGGATCTTCTGTCCTTCTCTCTTTCTGCCCCTCCCGCACTTGTTCTCTCTCTCTCTCTCTCTCTCTCTCTCTCTCTCTCTCCCCCAAAAATAAGTAAACATTAAAAAAAAGGTGAGTAAAACAAAACAAAAAACTCTGACATCGTAGATAAATTATAAAGTTTCTCAATTTTTATACGACTGCCTAAGTAGCAGCAAATTTAGACTGAATATGAAAAATCTTGTAATATTTTAAAATATCTAATTATTAGCACACTCTATACTCCTCAATTTGCTATTACAAGGATATTTCTTAGACCTAAGGAATTTTCTCATTTTTGCTAGAATGTAAAACAAGCCTGTATATAAAACAATTCCCAATTTTATTCTAATTCATGTACTGAAAGTCATTTAAAAATTTGATATTAGGAGAAAAGGTTTTTGTTGATGTGAAAATATACCAAAATCCAGTAGGAAATCCTAATTTCTAATGGCACAATACCATCTTACTATACCTAAAAGAAATTTAGATTGCTGAAAATAAATATAATGGCATTACTAAATACCATTTGATAGTAAACAAACAAAAAAAGCCAATTTACAGAAAAACTGATATATTACACATGACATGTTATAAAAGCAAATACTAATGCCATTTACTTCAATACATTCTGAAACTAAAACAAATTGGAATGAATTCTTATATAGTTAATGCAGGCAAACCAAATTAACAAACATATATATAAAGTAAACAGCAAAACAAAAGCAAATTCCTAAACAGGTAGCCATAATACCTATATTTACAAAAAAGAAAGTATTTCAATTAAAAATAGTATAAGCTAAACACCAAAATAAACTGAAAGAAATTCCCACACATGCCTATACATACAATAAAAATAAGTATGTTTCTGAATAGTAAAATATACCAAGCAACAGGGGAAAAAACTGAATGGATACAAACAGAAACTGATATTTAAAAATTTCTTTAATGTTTATTTATTTATTTTGAGAGAGAGAGAGAGTGAGTGAGTTGGGGTGGGGCAGAGAGAGAGGGAGAGAGAATCCCAAGCAGGCTCTGTGCTGTCAGCAGAGAGCCCGATGCGGCACTCGAACTCACGAACCATGAGATCAATTATGACCTGAGCTGAAATCAAGAGTTGGACACTTAACTGACTGAGCCGCCCAGGCGCCCAGAAACTGACACTTTAATGAAAACTTTGGAGAGATAACAACATATGTTTACATTCATTAAAAAAAAAATTGGAGTTATCAGCCATATTTTGCACTTACTCAGATCTAGAATTTATTAATGGTTGCAAAGTACTCAACAGGTACCAGTAACCAGGCCAAGTACTTACAGATGGTTATTGCATTTCACTCCATATTTATACCCAACATGCTTATCCTGCCATTACTTGATTTTTCAATTTTAGGTATTATTTACAAAAACTCTGCTATGGAAGATGAGAGTCAAATTCTCTTAACATAATGCTCATCCCCCACCACAATATACCCAAACTTCAGCTTTCCCAGGCTCTCTAATACAGTTATATCACAAGGTTCTGGTGAATAAACACTCAATGTTTACAATATTACAGGCATGTAAATACTATTCAGAGCTAACTGAGGCATCAGGGAATTCAACATAAGGGAATGAGCAGGCTGATGAAGAAGACAAACCCCAGTGTCACAGCCTTGCAGGAGGCCTAGAAAGCAACCAGTCCAGACTGGAGGAAGAGAATGAGGGTTCCAAGAGGAACGTAGGAAGGGAAGAGGGGAGAGAAGTTGGGAAGAATAGGTAGATGTGCTTGACTACATGGTGAGAAAATGTGGAGTCCACTTAAGGGTTTGGGTCTGCAGCAAAAGCACTACCAGGAATTTATCCAAAGGATACAGGACAGGGGCACATGTACCCCAATGTTTATAGCAGCGCTTTCAACAATATGGAAAGAACCCAATGCCCATCAACTGATGAATAGATGAAGCTGTGGTATATTTATACAATGGAATACTACTTGGCAATGAAAAAGAATGAAATCTTGCCATTTGCAACGATGTGGAGGGAACTAGAGGGTATTATGCTAAGTGAAGTAAGTCCGAGAAAGACAGAAATCTTATGTTTTCACTCATATGTGGAATTTAAGAAACTTAAGACCATGGAGGAAGGGAAGGAAAAAAAAATAGTTACAGACAGAGAGGAAGACAAGCCATAGGAAACACTTAAATACAGAGAACAAACTGAGGTTTGATGGGGGTGGAGGGGCAGGGGGCTGGGGAAAATAGGTGATGGGCATTGATGAGGGCACCTGCTGGGATAAGCACTGGGTGTTGTATGTAAGTGATGTATCACAGGAATCTGCTCCCCAAGCCAAGAGCACACTGTATACACTGCATGCTAACTTGATGATAAATTATACAGTAAAAGAAAAAAAACTGGGGTCTAAAACAGCGATCAGGACATAGGAAAGTAAGCAAATACAAAAACAAAGCAATTACTAAGTACAGAGAGAAAAAGGTTTACAAGTAAGGAAATGTAATCAAAGTATGCTGGATTCCTTGTTTTCATGGATTCTGCATCTTCCTTTGCCTCGTTTACTACTGCCTTTTGATGGAATCTATCCTCTGGGAGTTTGAATGTATAGGAGGCTTTTTTTTTTTTTTTTTTTTTTTTTGATAATTTGCACGTCTCCTATTTTTCCCCAATTTTCTTTGCAGGTTTCTTTTCTTTCTAACCTCTAAATATGAGAGCTCCCCAGGTCTCAGTCTTAGGCCTCTTCTTCATCTGTACTTACTTGCTAAGTGATCTTACCTAGTCCTGTTGCTTCAAATACCATCTATATGCTGCAAACTACCAGATGTATAGGTTCAGCCCTGACTTCTCTGTTGTCTGCTCACTCAACATATCCCACCGCATGTTCACAGGGATGCTGAATCCCACACGGCCAAAACTGAGCTGAACTCTTCAGTACCCACCCACTCCCATAAACCTGTTAATCTCCAGCATCCTCCCTCTCAGCAAACGACAATACCACCCATCTAGCTGTTCAAACCAAAAGCCAAGAATTCGTCCCAGACTCCCCACATTTCACCCTACCTAGTCCATATATATTTCCTATTGTCTCTGGAAACCCTACTTTTCATCACCCCAAGACTATCACTCTGACACATCACCATCTCTGCTCAGAACACAGACTGCTTCCTAAATACCTTGTTCCCCTTTACCCTGGTACACTACATTATCCAGTGTCCAGAGTCACCTTATATATCATAAATCAGCTCAAGTCACTGAAACATCCCCACCCACCCACACACACATACATCTTCTCCAACCCTCTCAGTATAAAATCAAAATCTTCACCATAGCCTACAAAGTCCCACATGATCTGGCCTTTGCTCACCTCTCTGATTTCATTCCTCCCTACTCCTTCCATTCACTCTATTCCAACCACTGGCCTTCCTTATGGTGCTGTAAAATGCAAGCTTTTTCCAGCCTCAAGACCAGAATACCCTGTCTAGGATGCTCTTTAACAAGATCTTTACATGCCCGACTCCTTCACGCTGTGCAGGTCTGTGTTCAAATATCACCTCCACCAAAAGGCCTTTAAAATAGCCCCATGCACATACACTTGCTCATATGTGGTCACTCCCTATACTTCGTTTCCTTTCTCCTGCTTTATTCCTCCTCGTTGTCCTTAGCACTATCTAAATTATTATTTTATACTTGTTTGTCTTTCTCCCCATTAGAATGTAAGTTTAAGCGGTTTTGTTCACTGCCGTATCTTTAGCATCTAGTAGACTGACGTCTGCAATCAATTTTTTAATTGACTAAATGAGGAAATATGTGAACAAGTAAAAAAAGTACATGGAAAAAAATGATCAAAAGATCCAACTGTCATCCTCAAAATCATCACTTTCAAAGACAGAAAAATTGTAATTCTCAGAGTCTAATAAATATATTACCTTCAGAATCCAAATGATTTTTTCTTAGCATTCTTTGTATTAGAAACTGAGTTATCTTTATCTTCAAATGATAAATTTTGTTCAGTACCATCATGGGTATTACTACATAAATAATTTAAAAATTATTTAGCGCTACCTTTGCCCAATACGGCATTAGTTATGTGTTAGCTGCTTTCAGCTGCTGTTGTGTTTTCTAAGTACGTATCATTCTCTTATTTTAGGAAGCTTACCACATCACAATTGAAACTAATTTATTGCTTCTGAGTCATGGCAAATGATGGTAATAAATTTATATCTAAAATGTTAGAGGACTAACCCAAATCCTATCACTGATTAGTTATATATAGCCTGTGGCTTGTTGGTTTTGTTCCAAAATTTACCGGGGTGCCTCAGTGGCTCAGTCAGTTAAGCGTCCGACTTTGGCTCAAGTCATGATCTTGTGGTCCATGAGTTCGAGCCCCACATCAGGCTCTGTGCTGACAACTCAGAGCCTGGAGCCTGCTTCAGATTCTGTGTCTCCCTCTCTCTGCCCCTCCCCCCTACTTGCGCTCTCTCTCTGTCTCTCAAAAAATGAGTAAGTGTTAAAAAAAAATTTTTTTTTTAATTTACTAATAGCATGTGAATTTCATCTCTTAACTGTGAAGTTCTGGGTGGCTAGCCTCAGCTACTAGAAGGTAGGGAACGTCACCACCATAGTCTTTTGGTGCTTCCTTAACTAGAGATCCCTGCACCTCTCCTATTAGTTATAATAACCCCTGGATTTTAACAATTGGACTTCTGTTCCTGATACTAACATACTGGATGAAGAATAATTGTTAAATCATTTTTAATGGACTAATAATGGAAACTATCCAAAATATGGTGTGAAAGGTCATTGTTTTAACACAACTACATGGAACACAAGACACGGAATATGGTCTTATAGTGACATTTATAATAAAGCTCAAGTGTATACCATCACTGCAAAGTGAAGACAAATGAATCTTTTGGAGTCAAAGATCAAATTATAGAGAAAATAAGTGGTTCCTAATCAGATAAAGTAGCTTTTATTGAAAGCAGACAAAGCTATAGTTCTGTTTCATCATTAATAGAAAACTAAATGTTAAAAAAAAAAAAAACTTAATTAATTATTTATACCCAGAATAGGACACTTCACTTATTGTGCTCTATTTTGAGTGTAATGTATAATGACTGTAGGTACCATGGATCTCTTTTACTAATGCAGAAGAACTAAAAAAATACTCACACTACAAACTTATACTGTTATATAGGCTGTGTGTGTGTGCATGCGTACAGTTATGTGTGGGGAAGAAAGGGAAAAGAAATGGCGGACCTCAAAATACAGCACAAACAACACATACATAATGGTTCATAAGGTGTGGAGGTTCTGCTGGTTTATATTTAGTCAAACAAATGGTGAAAGCAAACAAAACCAAAACCTTATACTGTGTTTCTACCTGAAATAACGTATCACAGAGGGTCTAACAAGCACATTTAACCATTCCACTTACCTGATTGTATGATGATAAAATTTGAGGAGGTTAGAAATTTTATATAACAAAACTGCCCCAGGTTCAGCAACTATTACTTGTTCAATTCGAACCTGTGAAAACGTGAAAAAAAATTAAACATTTCTTAAAGGCGTAATTTTCATTCTACAATCACATGTGGTCGAAACAGCATTTTAAAAAGACAAAATTTAATTCTGCAGAAATCACAAAATTCCTTCTAAGTAATCTCTGAATATTAAACTATAAGGGATAGTAGAATAACAGAAATATTTTAACACAGATATACTCTACCAAAAAAAAAAAAAAAACCTTTACCTACAGAATTTGGCTTGAAGGCAGTCGCTACCAAAAATAAACAATACATGAGGAGGTCATTGTGAGGTTCTTTACCAGTATATAATGGAATTTAGTTCAGCACTATTTGCAAATCAGCTGTTACCTCCCTAAGAGCAGATTATCAGTGCAAATACTGCTCTATCATCAACTATTCAGAAAAAAAAAAAATTAAAGAATTCTTATCTTCAAACTATTATACCGAATTTCCTTTTTTAAATTAGCACCAACATATATGTCTAATTATGACTACCAGGGCAATTATCAGATCTAGTTCAAAGTTAACTCGATCTCTCTTAAGGTTAACTACTAGGAATCTTGAATTAAATTCCATCCCTTACATTCCCTTTATATTCCCTAATTAATGAATGCAAGCTAAATTACACAGGGATGCACTTCCTTACATATTGTATCTGCTCTTAAGCCGCTGCTTACATTGTGTCTTCCTGTTTCCTAACTAGATTCTAAACAAAGACCTTGTATTTGTTTTCTGCTGCTTTTACATCTCCACAGCATCTGGGAGAACAGTACATACACAACAGATGCTTAATACATGCTTTTGAAAACTGAAGTTTCTCTGTACTTAGATTTTGGAATATGTCATAATGCCAACATATGTGATTTGCTAAAATAGATTTATAAATGTATGTATGTGAGCATACAAAAACCTCTCAGATTACAGAAATTAAATGACCTTTACATTAATATGTTTATGAAATTTATACATCTTTTGGCATTAGACATTAGTAGATGAGCTAACTAACACAATATTATAAATTGTGAACAGCATGTGAATTTAAAAACCACAATTTACACATTACAATTTCTTTCTAGGTCAAGGCCTGCCTCAATAGTGATTTAAATGATATATCAATAAGTGATATTTTCTGAATGTTAATGTAATTATCAGGACAAAATATAATAGATGCTAATTGTAGATAGACAGCTCTTCTCTAGTAGATTTGTAACAGCATCTTAGCTATCTGGCAAAGTCTCTCCAAAAATGTTCAGGCATCAAAAAAATACTCTTTACGCCAACTCTGTCAAGCAAGTGAGAAAGGAGGAAGAGGGAGGGGAAGAAGGGAAGGAAAAGAGGGAAGACACAGAGGAAGGAAGAGGAAACAAACCCAGTTCCGCCTCTTTTCACACACACACAAAGGTTCTGCGGGAAAGTAGCATCCTTTCAGCTACGATGAAAAGAACAGAGAAAGGCTGAAAAATCAGGGGATTTATGTCCAATACACGAAGGTTGTTTGCCACACCGTTTTCTGAGGGTGACATAAGAGGACCACCATTTTCAGCAAAGGCCAACAGTCCCAGGAAAAACAACAGGCGATGAGAGAAAAACACAAATGTACAAAGGCTGAAAGAGACTACGGGGGTGGTGGCAGCAGGAACCAACTAGAAAGTAGAAGGCGCTGGAGAAAAACAAGCATTATTAGCAAAGCTGAACAGCAGTGACGGGAAGAATGGCTCAGACGTAACAGGCTTCCAACTGTCCCTGGCACATAATAAACACTCAAGAAACTGTAACTGTATCGGAAGTGGCAGAGATGATAAAGGCAGAAATTAAAAGTGGCCAAAGGGGCCACAGGCAGTTGGACAACAATCTTGGGAGGAGATAAAAGACCCAATGGCGGCTCTCCATTCCAGTGCCAGAGAGAGAGCTGTAGCAAAGCAAGAGTCAGAAAGCAAGAGAAAGATGGAGAGAATCTGTGTTTATGGGGAGAGGACAAAAGGAGGAGGCAGGACTGAAAGGGATAATAACAAACCTTTGTCTCAACATCATAGATGGCTGCTTGGAGTAGACGTTTGTTCCCCAGTACACATCAGCAATCTGAGGGCACTATTTCTGTACCATGCAATACAGCATTCAGCTCTATTTCCCATGCCATTTATCTTTGTATATGAACTTATTTTCATAGAACCCACCATAATGTATGAAGGTCTGAGCATATCATAAGTTTTTATTAAGAAAGGTAAAATTCAAACGTTAGCTAGTAATCGCTTTGCAACCCAGAACAGTCATATAAAAAGAAGCATCATCTTACCACCTATAGACTTGGAAAACAAAGATTCAATACATTAATTCTTTTTTTTTTTTTAATTTTTGTTTATTTTTGAAAGAGACAGAGACAGAGTACAAGCAGGGGAAGTGCGGAGAGAGGCGGAGACACAGAATCCGAAGCAGGCTCCAGGCTCTGAGCTGTCAGCACAGAGCCCGACATGGGCTTGAACCTGTGAACCATGAGATCATGACCGTGATCACGATCAAGCTGAAGTTGGACGCTTAACCGACTGAGCCACCCAGGTGTCTTGATGATGATTATTTTTAAATGTATTTTACAATCCTACACTAATGTGTTAATTTGAGAAAATTATAGCTTGATTTCCAGCTGTGAAGTTATTTTTAAACTCATAGGAATAAGGCAATAATTTATCCAGATACCATATAACATATATAAAAGCAAAATATTTACCTTCAGAGGCCTGCACACACCCTCAGTAATATGCCCAACAACTTCCTGAATATTTTCTTCAACACCTACAATTAATTATAGCATAACTAAAATGTTTTTTCCATATTACGCATAAGTTCAAAACACGAACAATAATGTATATGATTAATGACACTAATAACAAACATTTAAAATAACATAACAATATTTTATTAAGTTGAATGTCTTTTAGGACATTATTAATTATGTTAATATTTGGGTCTAGAACCTGGTTAATTTATTTCACTGCTGATTAATAAAATGAACAACTTCTTTGTGAAAAAGAATAAATGTATGAGTCACAGGAAAAAAGTGACTGGGAAACATATTAATTGAAGGAAGTGATATGAAGATGTATTAGCATCTGCTCTACAAACGCCTTATTCTGGGCAGGGGTGCTGAGCACAGAAGCTGAGATGTAAAAATGGAAAGCACACCTTGTAACCTAAGGGAAAAACTGACATTTACTAAATATTGACTATTTGCCAAGCTCCTGGGTACTTGACATTTACTGCTTGTGACTGACTTTTTTTTTCAGATGGAGAAACTGAGGCTTAGAAGAATTAAGTCATTCTCAAAGAATAACCTATTTCATCCAACTCCGATCTATTTTCTTCCAACCTCTTCACACTGCCTCTCAGATACACTTTACCAAAACATCTTTTAAGAAATACATTATTTTAAACTAGGTAATTAGGATAACAGAAACCCACTTTAAAAAGTGCAGACCTTGTGCCAATCCAGCATACCCACTGAGTCTAATTTGAATTTCAAAGAGCGAGAAAAACAAGACGGTAAGTACCCTCCCCGATTTGCACACTAGCCTCTCCTGCAGATCAAGATCTGAGCCAGAGCGACAAAGTCACAATATTCCTCTTCACTTCTTATGAAAAACAGAGTACCTTAATTTTCCATTTATCCCTCAAACTCTAACAACAGGCATCTTAAGGTAATCGCCATTAAGAAGACTTGAAATTCTGTAACAACCACACATCAGCAGTTTCTTCCTTGAAATCAAGACCAAAATTTTAAGTACATAAAGTACTACATGGGTAATTATTCAAAAAACTACAACAGTCACATGAGAATGAATAAAGGGGCTGGGTGGTAGAAAGAAATGAGAGACTTAGTGGCTTAACGACCTTAAACAAGACACTTGGTCACACATATAAAAGGAGGATATACCACCTCTCACTTTAAAGTGTGGTGTGGACATCTGAGACCATGTGTGTTACACACACCAGAAGGGTCTTAAAAGTCAGGCAGAGGAGTCTAGGCCTGATAGGGAAGGTCACAGGGACCAGTGCACAAGTGTGCACAGCTGTGTGACAGGAAGGTGATGGAGGACAGAAGTCTATTAGCAGGAGAGGGGAGAAACCAGAGGAAAACTAATCAGGGCGCTTACTGTGCCACTGAGGGGTGAAGAGCTTATCTCTGTGAAGATGACAGATTTCGAGAAGTCTTGTGTTATTGTCTCTATTTAGATGTCAGCAATTAACAACTGGAGGACCCACCTTGTAGAGTTACATGCTTTAAGAGAGCTTCAAGGTGTTCTTTTTCAGAAGCGGTCGCCTGATGGAGCCAAGCCAACATATCTCCCACGTATCTAATGCAGAAACTAAATGTTAGTAAAGATTTCCTTCAGAAAAGCCTCAAAAATCCCAAAACTGTCTGATTACGATACCTCAAGGGGTCATGGGAGTGCATTTCAATGGGTCTTGGCGTGCCTCCCGGGCCCCCTCTCGTAAGAGCATCAATAAATCCACGAACAACGGTACTTCTCCTGGCTGTTCCAAATTCATCCAAGGTATACCTGGGAGAAACAAGTTATTGGAGAACCAGAGGTGTTTCTTTCTGATGGTTACATTGAACTATCCATGCAGTTTATGAGATAAGAAGCTTGTCTCAGCTTCTTTACACAACGCTCTCAAGCAATAAATACTGTTATGCACAATTACCTTGCGATCACTTTCTATCTTTTTAAAACAAATTAGAATCAAAATGCTTTGATTTTTCTCCCCTCATGCTCTTAGATTATAAATATGGTTAGTGTAAAGAATGCATTCCTTTAAATGATCACGAATTCTATGAAATGACTTCTGATTAAATGACTACTTACAGCACAAAATTCACAAACTTTTAACTTCTCAAATACGTAAAACTAATCCTCATCCTCAGGACCCAATCTGTCCCAATAAACAGGAGCAATGTAACTTCTGTTTCTAGGGCTATTCACTCCGACCACAAGTTATATTAGAAACCAGTGAATTCACTGGCAATTTAAATAGGGGTGAGGGGACTTATCAAGCCTGACAAACACTAGACTCTGATCCGTATAATTATATGAAATATACATACACATTAATATTAATGTTAATCTCCCTTTAATAATAGACATAACTTGAAACAAAACCAGCATGAGTTACAATGAACCTTCAATGACATCTATATACGTGAAACACCTTTTCCCCAAGAGAGAGGAACATTTCTTTGACTTAAAAGAGATTATTTCCCAACAAAGGTCAAAAATTCAAAATGGAAAAAAAAAAGTATTCAAAATGAAACTTTATAAAGGTGAATGTTCGAATTATTTAAATATCCTAAAATGCCTCTGGTTAAAATTAAAAGTTAAAATCCCCATTTTTTTAGCTAGGGCTATAGGAAAAAAAAGAAAAATCCCGGTCAAAAAGTAAATGAAAAGATGAAAGATCTGGGTCCAAAACAAATTAAAAGAATAGTGTAAAAGCCTCTAATAAATGGATCAAATGCATAAAGAATGACTAAAAGTCAGCAAATTACTACATTCCTTAACACCTTATATTCTGAAGGTTTACCAAAGGAAGGAAGACATCAATTTATTCATTTCTACTTATAGTAAGTTTCTTTATGAAAAAATGGCTATACTGGATTTATTAAAAGCTAATAATGCATTGGCATTCCGGTTACAAGCTACCTAATAAAAGCTGGGTATGGCGACGCTTCCCAAGGACCTTCAACAATTACCATTTTTCTGGTGCATGATACCTACACATTTGAGACACGCTCAAGACACCAAAGCTTTTACTCATTACTTAAATAAAGTACATACGCAGTGCCATCTGGTGGTTAACACGAGACATTGTTAATTTTTTCCTAAATTTAAAGAAACCACCACTTTGAAAATAAATGGTAACTTAAGGAAAGGCCAACTTTCTCTTTTAGCATTCATCTTACAGGAATCAACTGGTCTTTAAAACTTCCTTCTTCCTAAGTTAACTTCCAAATGCCTCTTACCATGTTCCAAACTGCACTATTGCCCCCCTATTCCCTGGCTTGTGCCTCTTCAAGATAAATCGTGTCTATTATAGTTCTGTTCTTTGCCTTTCAAGCTTTTTCCTGGCCGTAACAATGGATTCTAAATATACCCTTCTGTATTTGACAGCTTTCCAGTTTATCTCCTTTCAAAATAAAAATAATAGCTAAAATTCTGTGATGAGCAAAGCATTATTCTAAGCACCTTATGTGAACAATCTAACTTAAATCTTCACAAAAACCCTGTAAGATAGGCACTATTTTTATCTTTACTTAAGGAAACTGAGGTTTATAAAGTTACAGAGGCTTGTCAAAAAATCTAACTCGGAGCTCGCCTTCTAAACTATTATACAATACTGCTCGTTTCCAAGTGTTTATCAAGACTCAAAATTTAGGGACGCCTTGGTGGCTCAGTCGGTTCAATGTCCGACTCTTGATTTCAGCTCAGGTCGTAATCTCATGGTTGGAAGATCAAGCCCTGCATCAGGCTCCACACTGTCAGCATGGAGCCTGCTTAGGATTCTTTCTCCCTCTTTCTCTGCCCCTTCCCTACTCACTCTCTCTTTCTCTCTCAAAATAAAAATAAACATTGAAACAAAAAAAAGAATCAAAACTTACTAAATATATATTTACGTGATAGAAGTCAGCTGACCAAAACACACAAAAAAATTTTTTTAAACAGAGATTAACCTTGTGAACAAATATGAATCTGTGGACAATGTCACATTTTATTAAAATCAAATACCAAATATTTTCAGTACTAAAAGACTCTCCTAATCAAACACCAGTATCTTAAAGTGCCAAGGCCGGGAAAGAAATTTCAAGGTACATCTATAACCTGCTAAGCTGATGATCAGTAGTGAACATTAATTAATCATATGTCCATGCACAACATTCAGGGCTATTACAGTACAGCTCTTGCTACCAACCCAGTGACCAGTGCAAGATTTTGCAATCAATTTCCCAAAAATCCATGTTCTTTCTCAATCTACATCTTTGCATCTGCTGTTCCCTCAACCTAGGATGTTTTCAATTCCCTTTTCTTCCTGGAAAATGCCTACTTAACCTTCAGAACTCACTTTATTTTTTTTATTTTTTTATTTTTTAAATTTTTTTTCAACGTTTATTTATTTTTGGGACAGAGCATGAACAGGGAGGGGCAGAGAGAGAGGAAGACACAGAATCGGAAACAGGCTCCAGGCTCTGAGCCATCAGCCCAGAGCCCGACGCGGGGCTCGAACCCACGGGCCGCGAGATCGTGACCTGGCTGAAGTCGGACGCTTAACCGACTGCACCACCCAGGCGCCCCCAGAACTCACTTTAAACCTATTTCCCAGAAGAAACTTTCCCTAACGTTCATCCCTTTCCCCTACCACAGAACACGGACACATGAACTCTAAAGTAGCAATTAATCTAGTCATTAAAATGGTGTGTTTATATATGGTCCCATAAAATGAAGCAATTTGAGGGTAGAGGTGTATTGATGCTGTGTCTCTAGTGCTTAGAACTGTGCTTAACATACAGTAAGTACTCAGTAAGTAGTACTGGAATGTTATTATTTCATGCAGCTGTCCCAGCACTTGTGTTCTGGAAACTTATTGTAGGCTAAGCAACGTTCCAATCAGAAAGCACAGTAATGGGGAAATCCTCTAAAACTATTATAAGCCTCTGAAAGGCATGACTCAGAGCAAGACTGAATACCTCTGTACACGTTCCCTGGTTTTGTTTCCTGCATAACTCCCCACTTGGTGTCCCTATTTTCATATTATTGCAGAAATTAAAAATAAAAAAAAACATTTACTTCTGTTTTATATGAAAGATAAAAGAGTAAAATTAAAATACAGAGTAATAAAAAATATGTCAATAATTAATAATGCCTAGGGTTCTTACCCAAAGCCTCATCATAGATCTCTTAGCTGGCGTAACTTACAGAATGAAAGACGTGAACTCTTTCTTTTCTTGAATCCTATTAATGGAATCTTGATTTTCAATGTTCTTTTTTCATTTGGGGGAAGTTATATTTCTGACCCCCTTCTCTCCAGGGCCAGGTTGACAGAGGAGTTTTAGCTTCATACAATTCTAAGGTAGTCAGTGAGATGACAGGATGGGGAAAGCCCTTACCTCTACATACATAAGGGGCAGTCTAGACGTAGGGACACCTTGCTTTTCCCCTCCAAACTGCATTCTATAATACACAATACACAAATGAGCTGATGCCCCAACAACACACATATCAGGTAAAAGCATCACTTTAAATAAATTATTTTATTACTGAAACTAAACTATCGTATATCAATTTGATAATACTGAAAGCTAGCATAAATCATCCAAGAAAAAGTACATTTATTTTTTTTAATTAGGAAAAAGTCACCAACTTATATAAGACAGGTCTATCCTGCAGGGCTTCCATTGCCTGAGTTAATACTGGAGATATGTCACATGATTCCTGCGTCAATGTTCTGCATTCACCTGGAAAACAGTTACCGTGTGATTACAGCACCTGTTAAATTAAAATTTGTTCTTTATTATATCCATTGTGTACCCACAGTCTAAATTCTGTAGCAGATATTACATTTAAAAAATGCTTGGAAAAACTTAGAGAATATGCCAGTCAAAAACTATTTTATGATGGGACACCGGAGCAGCTCAGTGGTTACACATCCGACTCTTCGTTTCAGCTCAGGTCATGATCTCATGGTTCGTGAGATCGAGTCCTGTGTCTGGCTCTGCTCTGACAGAGTGGAGCCTGCTTAGGATTCTCTTTCTCCTTCTCCCTCTCTCTGCTCCTCCCTCACTCGCTTACGCTCTCTTTTTCTCTCTCAAAATAAATAAACTTTAGAAAAGTAAATAAGTAGGGGCACCTGGGTGGCTCAGTCGGTTAAGCGTCCAACTTCGGCTCAGGTCATGATCCTGTGGTTCGTGAGTTCTAGCCCCGCATGGGGCTCTGTGCTGACAGCTCAGAGCCTGGAGCCTGCTTCGGATTGTGTCACTCTCTCTCTCTCTGCCCCGCCCCCACTCACATCTGTCTTCCTCTCTCTCAAAAATAAACATTAAAAACATAATAATAAATAAATAAACAAAAAATACTGACAGAGGAAGAGGCCACAAACTAAAGACTGTAGGCAGCCTCTAGAACTGGGAAAAGGCCTCAGTCACAGCCAGCAAGGAAACATACCTCAGTTGGTCCTACAGACTCAAGTTACTAAATTATGCCCACAAACTGAATGAGCACAGACACTGAACCTTCCCAGAGCCTCCAGAAATGACTGCAGCTGTGCTAAGCACTTTTAGTGTGGTGAGAAACATGTCTGATTTCTGACCTGCAGAACTACAGGGTAATAATTTGTGTTGTTTTAAGCCATTAAGTTTGCGATGATTTGTTACAGCAACAATAGAATAGCAATTCACCACGTATAAAACAATTACTTAATGACTTTAGAAGTAATGACCTTTTTTTTATTACCATCCTTAATCATACATAGAGCTTGAATGATGGCAAATACTCGTGATACAAACACAGACACAATATGTTCAAAAGGAAAACTCATTTTTCTTTCTTTCTTTTTTTTAAGTTTCTTTATTTTTTTTTTTTAATTTTTTTTTTTTTCCAACGTTTATTTATTTTTTGGGGACAGAGAGAGACAGAGCATGAACGGGCGAGGGGCAAAGAGAGAGGGAGACACAGAATCGGAAACAGGCTCCAGGCTCTGAGCCATCAGCCCAGAGCCCGACGCGGGGCTCGAACTCACGGACCGCGAGATCGTGACCTGGCTGAAGTCGGACGCTTAACCGACTGCGCCACCCAGGCGCCCCTAAGTTTCTTTATTTTTGAAAGAGACAGACAGAGAGAAAGAAAGAGAATCCCAAGCAGGCTTTGAGTGCAGCGTGATATGAAGCTCGAACTCTGAACTGTGAGATCATGACCTGAGCTGAAATCAAGAGTCAGACACTTAACCACTGAGCCACACAGGCACCCCCACGTTTTTCTTTTTAAAAATACTTTCTGATTACTAAGACCAATATGATCTCAAAGGTCAGATGAAATAACTAAATTGAAAACTAGTATTTATAAATCTAGACCACATGAAAGAAATCACTTACTTTGAGCCCATCGATAAAGTCTTTCATAAGCTGTTTCTTGAAGCAAGGCCATCTGTTCCATAATTTCTAAACTAAGAAAATTAAAGATTTATTTTAATTTAAAGTTTTAAACAATAGTTACATCTAAAAACTTATTTATTTTGCTTAATTACAGCACATTTTGGTTAAAGCATATAACTTTTTATCATTTTATGGAAGGATTTTTGATAACTTTTTTATAATTAAATAAATGTTGTCAAATTTTAATAGCATCACTTAGGTATCCAAGTACTGTTTTCTTCTAAATGTATCAGGGTATAACTCCCTCCTTATCCAAAGATACATAGAAATTAAATTCCTATTTCATAATATGTCATATAATTTCAGAAAGAACCTAGAATATCTTTAAAATTTGCGAGATGTAAGAGGAAATGCAATTATGAAGTGAAAAGTTCACTCACCCTGCTGTTTGTTGGTTTGTACGTAAGAGAACTTTAACATCATTATGAATCTGTTTTACTCTTCCCAGTGCCTTGAAAAAATCCTTTAAAATTAAAAACGCAACTTTAAAATGTCCAGGTTTTCTGGTGAAATTACATTACTCTAAATTGAAATGTCACTACAAGGGAAAAACAAATTCTTTCACTTACTCTGATGAAGTGCTCCTATACCGACCACAATTTTCTCTAAATTTTTATCGGAAGTGCAACAGATACTTACATTTAAAACATATGTCAATTCAATGTCGACTACGTGCCAAATAGTATGTTAGTTGCCAGGAACACAAAATTTATAAAGACAACAACTGCTGTCCCTCAAGAAATGCATAGTCTAGTAATAGAGAAGGCACCCCTGAAGATTACTACATAAAGGAAAACATGCTACATATGACATACCTTATGACTTAATAAGTAAGCATAGCTTTGTTATCACTGAAGATGATGTTTTACATTAGCTTTTATGTACCTGTTCTTGCCCCCTAATCCAAGAGCAGAATGTAAAGCTGGATACGTAAAAGCTGCTCATAGATAATAGAGGAGCTGACTGATGCGGAACTCCAAGATTTTTTTGCCTTGTAGAAAGAGGCATTGAAGCCTTCGTTTCCATACAGTCATGGTGTTCCAATCACGAAAATAATGAATAAGTTATTTTTCTCTGATGAATGAAACTTAAAAAAAAATCTCCTCCAATACTGTTGACAATCTCTGCTAAGTGGAGAAAAGGTCAGATGCCAAATATTTCATATGTGCAAAGTGCCACAATCTACACGGGCAATAAACACCAATAAGGAAAGTACAAACCCATTCTCGACCTACTTAACTCCTTACTCCTAGATGACTGGGTCCACTCTAGCCTGGCAGTAAGAAGCGGTGACATCTCTGGAGAGCAGCCCAGTACATCGCACCCACCCTTTGAGAACTCTTCCTGCCCTCAGACCCTAGAGGGATGACAAGTGTCTTAGGTGTATAGCTCCTCCCAGTTAGGAAACTGAAAGATTCCTTTCTGGAGACCGTGAATGTCTTCAGGAAAAAACAAAGAAACAAAAGTCTACCCAGTTAATTGGCACTTTGAGAGGTTTTAGAGTTGTGTGTCAGTTTGGAAAGAAGGGCATCGATTCAGAAGCTAATTTGGTGAAAAGATAAGGAATTTCAAATTCCAGGAAAGACAAAAAGTTATAAAAGGAAGAAACGTGTAATCACTTTAATGCTACTGTAATGAAAAGAGAAAATGTTATAAAACTGTACTGTGAGGTAGGAAGGAAAGAGAACATGTATGTGTGCAGGAGAAGGCAGGGTTAAGAGGCTAAAATCTCATATTTCATGACTGGAAACCAACAGAAAATAGGAAACATAGATAACCAAACCTTTTTTTTTTTTTTTTTTTTTTAAATCTATGGATCCAGGATACAGAATTTAGAAAAGAAGCAATTAATAAGGTTGAAAATGGTTGACAATGGACAATGGTTGACAGGAAGGAGTGGAAAAGGTGATGAAGATTTTTTTAAAAAATTGACACTCTTCAATTTCTCAAATAAAAAATTATACATATTGCTTTGAAAAAAATACACACACATACAAAAAAAACCAAATTAAGATAATTTAAAATATGTATCTTAGTTTCTAAACTTAAAAAAATATTTTAAATAAAACTTTTGTGATGGGAAAATAAAGCCTTAAAACGAGTGACTTATCTATAAATCATTACCTGCTATGCTTTAAATGATTATAAGAGAGCAACATACCTCGGTTATAGGTCCTTCTCTGGTACCTCGGAGGAGACCCATCTCATCAGAAGTCAGCTGGAACTTGGATAAGAAAGCATCTGCGACTTGTGCTCGTATTTCTAGTCTTTGACTATAATAATAATAAAAAACATCCAAACAATAAAAAAAAAATCAAGCATGCTATGAATTTGCATAGCTTTAAAACAAGCTACATCTCTGACATAATAACTTCTTAAAACCCATGTGAAAGAGTCTCAGTATCTTTGAAAGCCTGCCTCATTTCTGCCTCAAACATTAGATGCTCGTCCAGCGGGCAGGTGACAAAATTACCTGATATTGTTCTACCTCAGATACCTACACACAGTAAAAGGAGTTAACCATCATGCAAAAGAAGAAATAAGTTTACAAATGGTCCCTGCATAACAAATTCTCAGCCACTTACATGTACTTGAATTGTTCATCTGGTAGTAACAACATTGTCTTACAGGAGAGAAATATGCCCGTTTTCAACTAATTTCTTTTCAATCACTAAAAAATCCTAAGCCTCTGAAGTTTTCACATGAAGTGCACAGCAACCAAAAGTCAGGTTTTTTATTTTTTAACTTTCGATTAGAAACAGAAGAACTCATTTACCAATTCCTCATAAATCCATAGAGCACTCCACTTTTGCCTTCACACTTTTTCTGCATACTATGGTAATACAAGAGTCTTCAGTTACATGATGTGAATGCAACCTATGTAGACCAGGTTGACAATTAAGGAAAGGCACACTCTTATTTGGAATGTGACATGAAGACCCGGGCCGCATCCCCGTCTAAGGGCCAAGTCCTGAGCAGAAATTCACCATTCCTGGCTTTTCCATCTTAGATTTAAAGATACACAAATAAAATTGGGTTTCACCAGCAGTATTCACAAGGCAGTAATATTCCACAACTTAATAATACTCAAATGAGAGTGGACAAAATAAACATCAACATTCTATGTGCAGACAGTACAATGCATCTGCCATATTTGTTTTGTTGGTACGCTTGGGGTTCTAAAGTCAAAGTCAAATGCTCTGAAATAATATAGCAAGTTAGAAAGGAAAAGTCCTCTAGGTGGCAGTAACATTCTGATGATCTCAAATGATAATGTAAATAGTGTAATTAAATCTACACAGATGAATGGCATACGCCCTTAATCATCTTATGGATATCAAAAAGTTACTTTATCGGGTTTTGTTTTATAGTGTTAAAGCTCCAATCGTTACCACACAGGATTTAAAATAATTATAAGAATTCATAAAATTCCTCGAGATTATTTAGATTAATCATTTTTACTGAAACCTTTCCAGAGTTTCCTTCAGATCTATCTCTAGAGTCAATTTACTGGGCACAAAGGAAACAAATTTCTTTAGTTTAGAACTTACTTTTGCTTTAACCAAATCTAGTATTACCTATCTTGATCATACTTCTTAATCATTAAATTTCATTCCAGATAGTAGTTTTGACTAGTATGTATGTACACACACACACACACACACACACACACACACACACACAGACATAAAAGCCATGAAATAAAAAGACTTTAAGCCAGAGGCTCTATCTCTACAAAAGATTTGGTCCAAAAATATGTTTAATGGTCATATTGCTAAAACAAGGGTTTGGTATCTCAAGATGACAACTTTTAAAGTAATGATGAAATACACTGTAGTATATTTTTAAAATCATATTACTCTTTGCTTTCACCCTATATATTCTTCCCAGGTAAAACTGCACAACCTTTCTGATAGAAAGTTACTCTCATATAGTCCAATCACTTGGTTTGGGAGTATGTGTGCAATCTAAGAACACTAACAGGGACCTACAATATATAAAAGCCCTAAGCCAGGGTCTGGTGTGACAAAAGATACATATCAGACCTTGCCTTCATCTTACATCACAACTGAAATATGGTATGTTCTGGAGAGTTTTTAATATCTAAATAAAATCATATGAAATAAATGTTAATACAAAACATATAAATGGCTATTATAAATTACAGCCTCTTTGGGATGTGTTCATGTAATCACTGTAATCACTTGGAGATGTATTATATGTTATATAATACATAAATAAACACAGCAAATACATACTGTGAAATAATGTGCAGCAGATAAAAAATATGAGATAGATCTGGACCTATTAACACAAAATGATCTATAAAGCATTTCTCAGGTACAAAAAGCAAGCCACAAAAAATACGTTGAGCAACATCGAGTTTTTAAAAAATATATATACACACCCATAAATGAATTTTCAGGACATGTATTCACAAATTACTTCAATATTTAAAATAAACAGACTAATTAATCCTAATAATGATTCCTTCAAGCATTCTCAGAACATGATTTATGAATCTTATGGTGCCTTCTTTTTCTTTTCCTGAAAATCTGCCTCTGCCATATTTTAACTCTACCTTCTAGATTCACTTTCACCAAATAATTTCAAAATAATAAGAAAAAGATTTTAAAAATGGGCAAAAGATACAAAAGAAAAAAAGGATTAAGAAATATAAATGGCAAGACAAAATGAAAAAAAAAGCTGACTCACCCACCAACAACATTCAATAAAATATAAATTAGGAGTATGATGCTACTGTTCATCTATGAAATTGCCAAAGTTTTTCATGACAATACCTACTACTGGCAAAGGTTTAATAAAAGAGACATTCTCATTTATTGCCGACAAATATGTAAATTGGTATAACCCTTTTGGAGAGCGATTTAGACAATATACATTATTTCCTTAGTACATCCTAAGGAAATAATCTGAACTGCACATAATGATTTAAAAACACATGCCAAACCATTATTTTTAGTATTGGAAACAATACTAATATTCAGTGATATAAGAATGTTTAACATACGTGTTGGTTCATTCACAAGATGAAATATGATTTCACCATTAAAAAGCATTGTTTTTCTAAGTAAAAGACATAGAAAAATGAACATAAATTTGTTTTCAAGTTTATATATTTATTTTTGAGAGAGAGAGGAGAGAGAGAACGCACACACACAAGCAGGGGCAGACAGAGGGAGAGAGAGAGAGCATCCTAAGCAGGCTCCAAGCTGTCAGTGCAGAGCCCGGGGAGCTTGAACTCACGAACAGTGAGATCATGACCTGAGCTGAAACCAAGAGTTGGACGCTTAACCAACTGAGCCACCCAGGCACCCCAAAAGTGAACATAAAATATAAGTGAACAAAGTAAAACAGAAGTACACACATATGATCACACTGGGAGGAAATATGCCAAAACGTTAACAGTGGTTATGCCTGTGTAGTAAAGTTGTAGCTGATTTTAGTTTTTTTTTTCCTCTGAATTTTATACATACAAATGAGAATAAGAAAGAAGAAAAGAGGTCTCTAAGCTTTCCTTCCCGAACAAATATGTTTCTGTAATATATTTTTATATGTATGTTTATGCAAAATAAAGTATTGTATTTTTGTTACAAACTGCAAAACCAGAATTAAAGTAGTTTATAACAAATAGCACAATTAAAATACAATTAAAACTATTAAAAGATAAAATAGTAAGAAATAGTAAGGAAGGATGAGAAAGTAAATAACATAGCTGAGGAAAACTATAACCTAAGCTTCCTAGCCCTCAAAGCCAATGTAGACACAAGATGTGCTGATAGCTTTGTCTAATAAAAGCTCTGGAAGAGGAGAGAAGGATAGTAGTGTCCCTTGACGGATTACCAGGCAATGTGTTCAGCTCCTGTGTAAATCACCTAATCAGCTATTCCCTTTTTTCAGATGTGAAAACTGAGACTGAAGTTAAGAAGTAACTTGCTCAAAAATAAAAATCTAATGAACTCTTACCCAAAATTTAGATTAGAATTCAGGTTTTTGTCTTCAAAGCCTACATTCTTTCCACTTTAACATACTATACCTCAAAAAGAAACATAAACGTTCACCAGAGATTGTTTCTCTGATTCTAGAAAGAAATTTGGCTGGTGGGCCCTCACAAGAGATAAAAAAATATATGGGGCGCCTGGGTGGCTCAGCTGGTTAAGCATCCAACTTCGGCTCAGGTCATAATCTCAAGGTTCCAGGGTTTGAGCCCTGCGTCCCACTCCACACTATGCAATACTTGCTTGGGAATCTCTTTCTCCCTCTCTCTACCCCTCCCCCACTCGTGCTCCCTGACCTCTCTCTCAAAAATCAATAAATAAACCTAAAAACTTAAAAAATATATATGTATATATATAAAGTAGTGACTTCAATAGCGTTAAAAAATATGGAAGTAGGGGCACCTGGGTGGCTCAGTCAGTTAAGCGTCAGACTCTGGATTTTGGCTCAGGTCATCTCACAGTTCATGAGATCAAGCCCCATGTCAGGCTTCATGCTGACAGTGCAGAACCTGCTTGGGATTCTCTCTCTCCCTCTCTCTGTCTCTCTCAAAATAAATGAATAAACTTTAAAAAAATATGGAAGTATATTTATGTGGATATCACTTCCTGATTATCAATGAAACCCATCTTCTATCAACTAAATATTACAAAGAAATATTAACCGCAGTTCTGTGAAGACAATTCTACATCAAACTTTACCTATTAGAGCATCAGCTATCACAACGACTGAACTTCTAATGTAGTTGGAAAAATATTCATATCATTTATACATCTGTCTTAATAAGAATGGCATGTTATCCAAATAAGCCCACAGAATTTCTATTTTTAAAGCTAATTGCTTATTTGACAAAGTTTCTTGCTAAAAAGATAAGGTAATACTTAAAAATGGAAAAACAACTCTCGGCCAGCTTCCAGAAATCTGTTATAATTTCTGCTGTGTAATTTTCCTACAATACTTTCCACAAATGTTCACTTGGCACATCATATCCCTAGCTCTTGGGATACTGGAATGTCAGAAATTTTCACTCCCAAAAGCATACCCAGCCAAAACACTTTCATCCGCTTATCAAAATAAACATGAACAACGTTGCTTAGTTTTGAGAATATACAGATAGAAACACAATGTACTAATGTTGCCTCCTATAAACATTAATCAGGGTCCCAAATATGTTACAAGCTCCAATACAATGCTCAGTTTTCAGTTTTTATTTTATGTTCCTTTCTTGGCGTCAGATTAGCTGTATTCCAAATTCATTTATTCAGAAATTATTTATTGAATCTACAATGCATTAGGCACTGGAGATACAAAGAGAGTTAGGAAACTGTCAATGTTCTCAAGGAGCTCACAGTTTAGTAAGAAGAGAGACAGTCAAACCAACAACTGATTACAAAAGACTGTAATACACAATAAAATACATGAATCCATATTCTACTCACTTTCATTCACCCATTTATTCAGTCAACAAATATTAGCATACCTATTTGTAAACTACCACAAGAAGAACTTATGCAGTTAACTCTTAATTATACTAGAGAGGACAGACCATAGCTAAAAATAAGAGACAGTGAATGTGAAAAAATAAAAATAAGACTACCAAAAATCTAAAATCATCTACATTTTAAAAAGCAATCTTTTTTTTTAAATCCGTAGCAAACAATAAACAACACATTGTCATCTCCAATCTCCAAAGAGTGAATAATCCTTCAACCCCAATCAAGTTTGATACTCCTAAAATATTGTTTTGTTTATTTTCCTCTTGGATAATAGCTTAGAACCTTACATGCTGTCTGAATTTTGAATCATATTTTTTATTATTTTAACTTTGATTTGGAGTTACCTATAATTTTCTTTCCACTTAATCTCCAAATTAATGAAGAAGAAACTATACAAAGAAAAACTTACCTTTCAGCTTGAAGCTTAGTGGTTTTTACTATCAAATCTTGAGTCTGTTCTTTTGCCGCCTAAAATTATAAACATATCCAACATGAGCACATTTCGATTTTTTTATATTTCAGAAAACTAATAGTACCACTTACTAAAGCTCAAACTTAGCAGCATGTGAGATCACACTCCAGAGCTCAAAAGTTTTAAAAAGGCCAAATAACTGAACTAGATGTTGCCAGGCTCATATACTACCTTCACTAAGAGAAGCTCAGAGTTCTCAACAGACACAACACCAAGGCTTACAAGAAAGAAAATGGTGTGAGGACGCTAAGGCATTTAACAATTCATGATGTTTTTAGTGAAACAGAACTACTGGAAAAGCAGGGTCGGAATAAAAATCATGACTTCCGTTATGAACATGTGACTTGAGATACCATGAGACCTCTAAATAGAGTTGTAAGTTAAGTCACTGAAACGCTGGTGTGGAACTGAACAGAAATGCCCAAGATGGAGATAAACATTTGAGAGGTGGAATACACGAACTACCCCTCATATAGGGTTTTGGGGAAGATCAGAGATAACCCTATCTAAAGGACACAGGGCTGTTACCGACAAATTTTGTATTAAGCAACCCTTCCTTCCCCAAGCCAGAGTCGAAAGGATCAGGAATGAAAACTTGATGAAAAGCTATTCTATCCTAAGATTAGGCAATTATTTTACAGCAGACTGAAACAAAAGAAAATGTAGCTAATCAGATTCTCAAAGACCTAAACATAAAGGTGTTTAGCAAAGAGAGGAGAAACAAGTGGGTGTATGCAGCTGGAGACATGGGGTCCATGCCCTTGCGGGACATGGAGTGGGCTAGAATTATGTATAAATAAAGCCACTAGTAAGTGGAAATTACAGTTGACCTTGAACACCACATGTTTGAACTGTGTGTGTCCACTTACACAAGGAATTTTTAAAAATAATACATTATAGGGGCGCCTGGGTGGCTCAACCGGTTAAGCGTCCAACTCCGGCTCAGGTCATGATCTCACGGTTTGTGGTTCCAGCCCCGTGTCGGGCTCTGTGCTGACAGCTCGGAGCCTGGAGCCTACTTCTGATTCTGTGTCTCCCTCTCTCTCTCTGCCCCTCCCCTGCTTATGCTGTCTCTCTCTGTCTCTCAAAAATAAGTAAAGGAAAAAAAATTGTTTTTAAATAATAAAAAATAAATGTAAAAAAAATTTTTTTAACAATACATTACAGTTCTGTAAATCTATTTTCTCTTCCTTATGATTTATTAATAGCATTTTCTTCTCTAGATTACTTTATTGTAAGAATACAATATATAATATATATATATATAACATACAAAATGTGTTTTGACTGTGTATGTTAACAGCTTCTGGTCAACAGTAGGCTATTAATGGTTAAGTTTTGGGGAGTCAAAAATTAGGCATGGATTTCTGTGTGCACGGGGGTCAACTCCCCTAACCTCCTCATTGTTCAAAGGTCAACTGTATAAAGCAGACAAACACATATTATAGAAGGTCAGTCTCTTAAAGATAGGATACCAGAGCAAAAATGGGAAGATATGGGGTCATTTCCATGCTGGAACACGATCATAAAGAGCAAGCTTCTGCTGCTAAGTTTCTAGAGCTGCATTAGATCTACACAGGAAACCCCAGCCCCCTGCAAGTTCTGGGTTCTTAGAGGCCTAAGCCTTCTACAATCTTTCAGACTGTCAGCAACGTTTCTGCCTTATTGCTTCATACAGGTATCCCATCAACAAGAGCCCCAACCCCACCTCCATCTGAGTCCGTGCTCCTTGCAACCAAATCGCATGCCTAGCAAACAGTAGGTATTTGTTAAGAAAATAGATTTGAACCTAGATAATTCAGCACATCAATAACTTTTGAGGAATGGAGTCGAACACAATGACTTCCATGGTACTATTCTAAAATTATTACTCTTTAAATCTACTAATTTCTTCCAATTCTTCCTCATCTTTCCTAATACCATTTTACTTTCAGGATCCACTGCCACCTTACTCCTGCTTAATACAATTTTTAAGAATATTTAAAATATTTAAAAAATTCTAAAATATATTTACATTTTAATATTTGTGAAAAAGGAATGCCACACAAAATCAATATCAAAAAGTGCTTCCTAGCTTCTTTTTTTAGCTGCAGTAATTATTAAATTGAAGGTATATCTTACAAAAAACACCACCTGTTAATCACTGACATAAGATACTTGATTACAATGTGATGCAGTAAGAATTATGCATATTTCTTGACTCTTCATTTACAAATTGTGGTAACAATCCCAAACTAATGTTTAATAATACCAGTGAAGATCATTATCGTAAGACAATTTCCAATTTATCTTAAATGTTGAGGATGATTATTTCTCATTAAATAATAAACATATGCCTCTAAATGTAATTTATCCAAGCAAATCCACAAAGGGAAAAGCCACAGCATATAAAAAATTACTGGTTATATTTTTTCAGTATCTTGTAATAATAATTTCTAAAATGTCCCCAATCCAAAATACTTTTTAAAATATGAGCTAATTTAATTAGTCCTGTGTATAACATCCTAAAATGAAAAAGTAATACTTTCCTCTATGGATTAACTGAAAACCTTATTCTAGAGTCTGAGCGGGTACCATTAAGATTCCAAAAACATATGCAAATAAATCAGTGCCAATGGCTGAAAACTTCCAAAGTCACCAATCTAATCCCTGCTAATACAAGAATCAAAATCGAATGTAAACAAGTAGTACAAAATATTTTTAAACATGCAATTTAAAAAGGGACGAAAATGTTGCACCATGATTATGGTAGCTGTTTCATAGGTATATAATTGTCAAACACATCGATTTGTACACATCAGATGAATGCAGTTTATTACTGCACATAAATTCTTCCTCAGTAAAACTGATATAAAAAAGGAAAGAAAGGAAGAAGGGCCCATGCCATTATAGGGGGAAAAAATAGGGTTGGTGGAGGTAAAGAAAATATCGAGGACAAAATGAAGAGGATACTCTGTGACTTAAAATACTTATAATCTGTTTTGAAAACAGCACGAAGGATGAAAATACTTTGATCTTTTCCATCTACAAATAGGTATAACAAAAAGAATAAAAATATAATTGAGGATAAGAATTAGGCAATGAGATACAACCACTAAAAAGAGGAACTTGAGTAATCCTGTATAACACAAAATATAAAATTAGTATTACAAAACAAATCCAAGAGTATAGTATAGAAAACCTTATAGAGTGTAATTTGAGAAAAGGCATTAAATCAAGGAAGCTAGAAGATGAGAAAAGGAAATAAAGAGAAAGTGACAGAAACAGAATCGTCAAACAACAAAAGTAATACTAAGCGACAGAAGTAATACTGCAAAAAATGTGAAATGACAATAATTAGCAAAGACTTTATGACTATTTAAGGGCTATATAATAAAGATCTAAAGATTGAATAGATATGCCAATAATATTTGATATATTAGTAAGAGTACTGAAATTTAGATAAGGCTAGGAAAGCTAAAATTTTAGAGAAACAGGAAACTGGCTAGTTCTAGAGACAGATCATGTAAGTAGCTTATGATTAATTTGGGGAATATGCATAGATTAATGATTCTTCCTAGAATCAGTGTCGCTCTCAACAGTTCTAGGAGAATCTTAAAGGTATAAGTTTGAAACATAAATGTGAAGGTGGTAAATACAATCATGACTGACTCTCATGGGGAAACCCTAGTGTATTCAGTATTCCAAAATTACATAAATGAGGTTAATGCAACCAAACTAGATGTTTCAAACTTTTTTTTTTTCTTTTTTTTGAGACAGAGACAGAGCATGAGCAGGGGAGGGGCAGAGAGAGAGGGAGACACAGAATCCAAAGCAGGCTCCAGGCTCTGAGCTGTCAGCTCAGAGCCCAACGCGGGGCTCAAACTCACGGACTGTGAGATCATGACCTGAGCTGAAGTCAGATGCCCAACCAACTGAGCCACCCAGGCGCCCCTGAAACTGCTTTAATAAACAGACATAGAACCACAGATATTTTCCTGAGGTTTTGTGTGTGTTTGTGTGTGTGTGTGTTTGGGGGGATGGGGGGTGCTGAACATAAATCATAATTAAGCTGGGTCTTTGCTGAGCATAGCTTTAGTGTCGACTTACTCCTAAGACTTTCTACCAATGAATTCATTTCTGCTGGACTTACGGGATATTATAGGATTGAAAGGTTCATCAGTTAGCTCTATGCTGGCTAGATCAAAATATAAAGGCTTTAGGAGTTACATGATCAGTAAACTATCATGCAAAGAAACCCATTTATAGTTAAAAAAATAAGCATAATATTTACACTCAAACTTCCTATTGGGCATGATATATTAGATATCCATATATTTGACAGACTTAGCTAACAATTTCTGAAAGCTTACTTTGAACCAGGAACTATGCTAAAATCCAGCCATTATACAGTACCTGTAGGCGACTTGTCATGTCTTGACAACAACTGCTCATTGCTTGAACATCTTCATTTATGCTTTCAAGTTCCTGAAAAGAAAAAAAGTAACAACAAGCACTACATATATTATTAAAGAAATTCTCTTAGCCGAATCCTTATTTTCATCTCACGAATTTTTTTTTTTTGGCAGAGCATGACAAAAGATCCCATATTTAAGATTGGAAATAATTAAAATAATAACATCTAATGTTAGAACAGATATAAAGAAATTAGTATAAGCTTTTTAAAAGATGTGACAATAGGAAACAGCAAATAAAATATGACTACCTCATCATTCAGAATTTTAAAATTAAGATTTATCCTAAGGAATTAATCAGGTAAGTGTGCAACAATATATGTAAGATGATCAACAGAATTGCCTAAAACAAATGGAATGTGACATTTTCAAACACACAATGGAAATCTGTGCATTTATTAACAATAATTATGTGTGCGTGTGTGTGTGTGTGTGTGTGTGTGTGTGTGTGTGTGTATTTTCGTTGGCATGGAGGGATGTCTATATAAGGTAAAAAAAA
>NW_024412428.1:17438682-17458194 GCF_014898765.1 Herpailurus yagouaroundi | reverse complement strand
AAGTACTATGAAACAATGCATATAATATCCCCCATTTTTTAAAAAAAAGTACATATATGTATATAGAAAAACATAGGAAAACCAGGCAATAAAAAAATGACCAAGGTTATTTCTGGGTGATAGGGTCATAAACAATTGTTCTATTTCTGACCTTATCTAACTTTTCTATAATGGATTGTTTGTAACTTTTAATTAACAAAAACAAGCAAATATGAAAACCCAATAAACTAAAAATAGTGCCTCCTCTCTCTCGTCATCACATACTGGATCATGCCACAAACCTGGTAATTTTCTCAGTAACATTCTTTCCCTCTGTGCTTCCATCTCTAGCCCCCTCCAGATACATGTGAATTTAACTGGCCACTAAGTCCTGTCATTTATATCCTTAATATATATGTATTCTCTGTTTCTTTTTTACTACTCTAAGAGCTACTACTTTGGTTCAGGTCTATTGGTACCCCTTGGGTGAACTGATCATTTTTTTTTTCAACAGGTCTCCAAGGTTCTATACTTTTTACCAAACCATTCTCTAGTCTTTATTGAGTCAATGAAAAATATGATTTGAAAAAATGGTATCACAAAACCACATTTAGCTTTATACTGCACTCTTATCTTCTTTTTCACAATTGGGTGTCACTTAACAGGAAGATATACAAGGAAGTTTCAGTGGCAGACCACAGACAATCCCTTTCAGCACCATGCCCAGACCTTCAAATAGAAACATGACAGTTTTTATGAAGGGACAGGCCAGTCAGAGGGGAAGTAATAAGAAAGCAGCCAGGTGAGGCTGTAAACAAAGTGTGAGGATGAACCAGTTAGAAAATCACTTATCAGAATATGAGCATAAATCTAAGTTCTAGAAGTAAGATTTTTCTCCCTTCTCTCCATAAAGTGCTTTGAATGAAATAGAACTATCAGGAGTACCCAATGTTTTTAAATGTTCCTACGTTTCACTATAAATAGGATATAAATCAAATTATTAAATGAAGTCCTAAGCTACTTTGAGGTGAATAAGTAATAAAAAAAATCAAATAAAAAACAAAAATTAAATAAAAATTAAAAAATAAAAAAAAGCATGATTTCAAAATATCAATTAATATCAGCAACAGCAGAGACCTAAGTAAACTCATCTCACCATTCCCTTAAATCTCACCATGTAATCTCATACGAACAACACTGCCATTATCAGCCAGCTAGGTCTAGAACAACTACGCCTAATATTTACTTTAGCCACCATAATGTACCAAATGGATCTGATTTGTCAAATAATATAAATCACATCTCTGAATATGTGACCTAAATGCAGGGTTTTCAATACTGTAATTCAATGACCTTTACATTACTTATAAAGTATTTGAACTTACAGTCAACTTTTTCTCCCCCAGTTAAATAAAGTTACAGGCTGTGAAATATAATTGGTGTATGATAAGCTTTTAAAAAACTTTTTATTATGGAAAATTTTCAAAAATATCTCAGAGTTGAGATAATATGAATGTCAATGTCATACCACCTACCTTCAACAATTACTAACCCATAACCACTCGTTTCATCTATCTCTCTACACACTTTCTCTTTTTTCCTTTTCTTTTTTTAAGTTTATTTATTTTGAGAGAGAGAGACACAGAGTGTGTATGCACAAGAGGGGGAAGGGAGAGAGAGAGAGAGAGAGAGAGAGAGAGGGAAAGAGAGAATCCCAAGCAGGCTCCACAGCCTTAGCACGGAGCCTGACACAGAACCGTGAGATCAACCGTGAGATCAAGACCTGAGCTGAAATCAACAGTCAGGTGCTTAACCGACTGAGCCACCCAGGCGCCCCCTCTCTACCCACTTTCCATCTTTCTTCCATCCCTTTCTCCTTCCCCGACAAACAGAATTATTTTGAATGCATAATGTCATATCATTTCATTCATAAATATATCAATATCTACTTCCAAGATTAAAAAAAAAAATTTTTTTAATGTTTATTTATTTTTGAGAGAAGACAGAGACAGAGTGCGAGGCACGGAGGGACAGAGAGAGAAAGGGAAATAGAGAATCTAAAGCAGGCTCCAGGCTCTGAGCGGTCAGCATAGAGCCTGATGTGGAGGTGAACCCACGAACCCTGAGATCATGACCTGAGCTGCAGTCAGATGCTTAACCAACTGAGCCACCCCAGCGCCCCTCTAAGAAGACTTTTTAAAAAAATGCCATTTTGGGAGGTGTAGGTGGCTTAATTGGATGAACGTCCAGCGCTTGGTTTTGGCTCAGGTAATGATCTCATGGTTCGTGAGTTTGAACCCTGCATTGGCTCTGTGCTGGCAGGTGCAGAGCCTGCTTGGGATTCTCTCAGTCTCCCTCTCTCTGCCCTTCTCCCACTCACACTCTTTCTGTCAAAATAAATAAGCTTTTTAAAAAAAATTTTTTTTTCAACGTTTTTTATTTTTGGGACAGAGAGAGACAGAGCATGAACGGGCGAGGGGCAGAGAGAGAGGGAGAGACACAGAATTGGAAACAGGCTCCAGGCTCCGACCCATCAGCCCAGAGCCTGACGCAGGGCTCGAACTCACGGACCGCGAGATCGTGACCTGGCTGAAGTCGGACGCTTAACCGACTGCGCCACCCAGGCGCCCCAAATAAACTTTTTAAAACATGCCACTTTCACATCCAAATATTTAACAACAATCTCTTAATATCAAATGTCCTGTCAGCATTCCAGTCTCTGCAACTGTCTCAATTTTAAATAATTATTTCAAGTCAGAAACTAACAAAGACTCACAAATTGCTACTGGTTGCTACTTCTCATTTCTTTTTTTTAATCTACAGAGTCTCACTCCTCCCTATTTCTCTTTGTCTTACAATTTATTTGTTGAAGAAATTCATTTGTATAGTTCCCAATACTCTGCATTTTCTGACTGCATATTTGTGGTGTTAACATGTTCCTCTGATCTCAGTATTTTCTATAAACGGGCAGTTAGGTCTAGAAGCTTGATCGTATTCTGGTTCATTTTTCTGGCAAGAATTTTTCATAGATGGTGTTGTATACTTTTACTAGAAGTGATAGATATGGATGTTTCTCTCTTTGTGAGGTTAGCTGCCAATGATGACCAATGGCTAGATCGATGGTGCTCAACTGGGGCAACTGGGTCCCCCACCATGGCACTTGGCAGTGTCTGGAGAAATATTTGGGTGGAACAACTAAGGAAAAAGTGGTACAACTGGCAGTGAGTGGTTACAGCCCAGGGATGCTGTTCAATACCCTAAATAGTGCGACCCCAACTGTGTGACCCAAAAGGTAAACAGGGCCGAGTTGAGAAAATTTGAACTAGATCCATAAATTCAACAGCGGTGGCAAAATATTCTATCCATCCCTCTTCATTTCTTCAACAGAATAGAGTTATAAAGAGCAGCTTCCTCCCAACAACTCTATGTAGTTGGAACAAAAGACAGGATAAATGTTGGACCCTTTCCTTTTATTTACTAGGTTTCAAAATAAGTTGGTTCCCTTCTATCCACCAGATATAACCAATGAGGGCTCTTTTTGGGTTTTAGTATCAGTATGAATCCTTGGGTTTAAACATGTTTGATAGGTTTCAGCCCACTCAGTTATTTTTATTGATGCTCTAACTGTCCTACCTCTGGCCAGTGGAAGCCTCATCAACTTAGCTCCAAAGTTCTTCTGCCGCTTTCCCCACAGTCTTAGCTTCCCTGCTTTCTGCTATGTGCAACATTGTCTCTTTCAGTGGGAAATGGTGTTTAGAGAACACAATCTGGATGTGCTCATGAGTACTCTTTCTATTTTTGCTTAATGTTTATTTACTTTGAGAGAGACAACAAGTGAACAGGGGAGGGCAGAGAAAGAGGGTGAGAGAGAGAGTCCCAAGCAGGCTCCACACTGTCAGCATGGAGCCCAATGCGGGGCTCGAACTCACAAACCATGAGATCATGACCTGAGCTGAAATTGAGTGTCAAAAGCTCAACTGACTGAGCCACCCAAGCATCCCTACTCTATTTTTATGAACACTTAACCAAACATTCCTTTCAACCTTCCAGATTTTAGCCTCCGTGAAATCTTTCTGAACTGTTAAATATAATCTGTTTATTAATTAGTCATTAACATTATATATAACACACCTCACACAGAATAATTACGTGATACTAACAAAATTAACAAAGTATTGCATAATAAATATAATAACATAATAAGTAAAATCCATTTTTACCCCATGGTGAGTAGACTGCTCACTCAAATACGATAAATTATTTATGCACTGAAGTAACTGATCTGAACTAATCTGAAAATTTCATAATTTATGATGCACTAAAATAACTCACTCCTAATTAATCTCCAATGGAGAAGTGGTTATCCAAGGAGGTTTATTCAGTAAGGAAAAATTTCACTGGAAAGTCATTTTAAGAAATGTTTCTTCTTGTTGTTGCTAAAAAAGCAAAAATTTCGGGGCACTTGGGTGGCTCAGTCAGTTAAGCATCCAACTTTGGATCAGGTCATGAATTCAGGGATCGTGAGTTTGAGCACCACATCAGGCTCTGTGCTGACAGCTCAGAGCCTGGAGCCTGCTTCGGATCCTATGTCTCCCTCTCTCTTTGCCCCTCTCCTACTCACATTCATTCTGTCTGTCTGTCTGTCTCTCTGTCTCTCTCTCTCTCTCTCAAAATGTTTCTTAAATAAACATTTAAAAAATTTTTTAAAAATTTCTAAGAGAATATCCTAGAACAAATGTTACAACTTAAGAAGCAGCATTAGTGGAGGTCACAGATTCAGAAATCACACTAACTGAAGGACCTAGATGCTGTGAGAGTAAGTAGTTAAATCTTCTATTTGAACACGGTACATGAATAGTAAACGTATCAACCCAATTCATAAAAATATTTAGCACAGAGTCAGGCATACAGTTAAGTTCTCAATAAATGTAAAACAAAGAGAATTTACATACTTCCTTCACCTCCTTGAAAATGTTGACAAACTCTTCATTGATGGCTAAACTTCTGCGTTCAATATCTCCACGTAAATTCCTTCGAGTCCGCAAACTGTTTTCAACGAAAAAGGTTGAAAGTGCCTTGAGAGCTTCCAACATCTCCTACACAAGTGATAACAGAAGACAATTACTGGGACTGATTTTCAAATGTTTTCCGAATCTCAAGCCAAATTTTAATGAAATCATTTTCAAATTATGTTTGCATTAAACAATCAAAAAAATACTGGATGGCTTCACAGTACTGAATAGTAAACTTACTTCCAGAACACAGTAAGGATGTACTTACTTATGTACTGTAGCATATATAAGAGATTATTCACAGCAGGATAGTCTGGAATTGTCAAGACTGGAAATACCCTCAATGCCCATCTAAAGAGGATTGGTTACAGAAATCATGACATATCCGTTTTAGGAAAGATGAAAATTCTTTATGTACTTAATATAAACTTCAAGATACAGTAAGTGAAACAACAAGGTATAGAAACAGTTATAATACCAACTGTTACAAAAGAGAAAGGACTATGGTGCATGCATATTTGCCAGTGAATAGATAAACTACCTCTGGAAGGATGTAGTATGTAAGAAGTAAGCACCACCTGTAGCCTCCAGGCAGAGAACTGAGTAACTGGCAGCAGAGAGGAAGGCCTCTTTGAGGTGACTTCGGAACAGAGGCCTGAGTGACAGGAAAGGCATCCATGGGAACCAAGCCAGTCCACTAGAGGTTTTAGGCAAAGGAGTAATATAACGTGCTTTATATGTTCAAAAGTTTATTCCAACTTTGTGAGGACAGAAGATGGGGGGCGGGGGGGGGGGTGGCAAGAAAGGAAGCAGGCAAGAAGAAGAAACTAAAATAATCCCAACAAGATTTGACAGTGACTTAGAACAAGACAGTAGCACTGCAGACAAAGGGGAGATGATCCGAAACAATTTTTTTTTTCAAGGCAGCGCCTATAGGATTTGTTAATGGACTGAATATATGATGTGAAAACAATGACAGGAATCAAAACTATTTATACACTTTTTGTTTCTGTGGGTACGTGATGTTCTTTACTAACAGTAGAAAGTAGAACCAGTTTGGAGAAAAACTAAGGGTCTGGCTGTGTTAAGTTTTTACGATGTCGATCAGGTATCTAATTGGAGCTGTCATATGAACAACCGACTGTTACAAATCTGGAGTTCAGCAGAGATGTCAAGAACAGGGCTCTAAATTTGAGAATCACCACCCTTTTTGCTATTTAAAACCATGAAAGAAAGAGACCTCTCTTACAGAGATCTTATGCAGCTTCCGCGACAGCGGGTTGTTGGTCTGCGCCGGGCCCCCGCCTGCATAGAGGACAGAAGAGTCTGCATAGAGGACAGAAGGGAGAAAGAAGACCAAGCCCAGGACATCCAATAGTACCCTAACTCCAGATACAAATTCCTACAGCTGAACTAGCATATATCCTAACAGGTTTCTGTGTTTCTGTTAACATGGTATTGTGCGATATTGGCTGGACTGACAAAAACAGTAAAGCTATTTAAATTCAGTTCTATATTTAAAAGATCATTACAAAGATTTACTGTACAAAAAAGAAAAAGATGAAGAAAAACCATAGACACTAAGGAGGGCACCTGTTGGGATGAGCACTGGGTGTTGAATGGAAACCAATTTGACAATAAATTTCATATGAAGAGAAAGAGAGAAAGAAAGAAAGAAAGAAAGAAAGAAAGAAAGAAAGAAAGAAAAGGAAAACCATAGAATGAAGCCACTTCTTTTGACTACAACCTTGAAATTTCCTAGGCCTGGCTCAGAAGTGGTTAGTAAATCATGAATGGACAAGACCACACACACACAGGTGCAAATTAGTTTCCTCAGTTATTTGATCGTATGATTTAACCTAGTTATACTTTTTCCACACCTTATTTTTCTCCTGGGTAAAAAGAGAGATAATGTTACCTACATCATAGTAGCTGTATTAAATGAGATCATACATGCCAGTATCAGACACATTAAACACGTAATAAACTGTATGATAACATGAACATTTAATAAGAAACAGTAAGGGCCAGGCACTGTGCTGAGAACCCCAGACAGACTCTCTTGGTGAATCGCCACAACAACCCTGAGAAAGTTACCAGCAGAAGTCCCAATTTAGAAATGATGAGAAACAAGCTTAGAGAAATTAAAGGATTTACTCAAATCATAGTGCTTCGGTTTGATGGCTGTATCCAATAAGCGGTGGCCCCAGAGCCCGTCTTTCTTACTATGTTATAATGTTATTTTTTATACACATTCTTATTGACGGCTTATTTTCAGTTACCTACAAATTTATCTATAAAGGTCTCTCTCACTGCTACATATACTTTTCCTTTATGTCTACTGGCATGACCAATTTACCTAAAGATTCAAAGATACAGAAGAGATCATCACCTGGGACAGGGGCTGAACGGAGGAGTTTCAGGTGCTACTGGGGAGAGGACGTGGACAGTTTATCTTGCAAAGAAAAACAGCATGAGCCCAGATATCACAGACAGTGCTTAGCTAACAACAAAAACTGATACAAATTATTTCGTTTGAGCTCTGAGCAAACAGTAGTTCTCTCGCGCTGCAAATCACTCCAGTCGTTCTCACTCGTCAAGTGGAAACGCTCAATTATGCCTATCCGGGTTCCCCAGTCCCTCCAACCCCCTTTGCGTCGTCTTGTCTTGTAAGTTACTCCGACACCGGCTTCTAAGCCTGCCCGGGGCTCTGCTCTCTCCCTGCTCAGACCCCCGAAGACCTCCGGGGTACGGAGATTCCACGGTTGGCTACCCGGATCCAGAGTCTTCCAGGACAGGTTTTTCAAATAAGGGGTGACACCAAGGCCCTCGGCCTCCCTCTTCCTACCCGCCCCACGCCCGATCCGGAGGGATGGAGGCACAAGGCAGTGGGTGTCGACAAACGCCTCCCCCGGCCAGGGTCAGCTCCGCGGACGACTCTGGACCCCGGGCCCTGACAGCCCCGGTTACCTTGTCGTTGTCCAGCCGCGTCTCCAGGATCTTATGCAGCTTCCGCGACAGCGGGTTGTTGGTCTGCGCCGGGCCCCCGCCTGCCCCATTGCTGAGGCCGTTGGCAGCCGCGGACGCGGGTACCGCTACCACTTCCCCACCGCTCTCGGCCATAGTGTCGCAGACCCCGCCCCCAGCTCCGAGGGGACCCCCTAGGCTTTCGGCAGGGACCCGCGCCGGCCGCGCGAGTACTGCGCGTGTGCGTGGACTGCGCGCATGCGCCCCGGGTCCCGGAAGGCTCCGCCAGCCCTGCTCAGCTGAGCCACGCTGCTGGAGAGGCGGGGTTAGAGCGAGGGGTAGGTGGGCAGATCCTTAGTGTGCCCTTAGGGAAGGGGAGACTGAGGGGAGGTTTCGCATACGGTCTGGAAATCGAATCGTGTTTAAAGTTTGGGGATTACGGTTAAAAGGATTTCAGAATCCTGAATCAATGAAAATCTAAGCTAAGTTTGAGTAACATACACTTGACACCCGTGCCTGGCGTATAAATTCTACAGTAATTAAATTCATTTTACCTGATTTTTTTTTTTTTTGTAAAGTATTTATTAGAGGTGTATTACATGCTAGGTACTCGAGTAGGCATTAGGGGATGTCTGAGACAGAGGAGTTAAATGTTAAGATTGTGATGAGTGCTCTGAAGGTATTGAAGTGCAGAGTTGAAAGAGAATAGTGAAGGGAGGGTCCTACTTCACCCAGGAAGGTCTGGTAAGGAGTTCCCATTTAAACTGAGATTTGGAGGAGAGTCTGAAACATGGGGTGAAATCGTTCCCCCCCCCCCCCACCCCAGAGTGTATAAATGCAAAGGTCCAAACACAAGAAGAAACTTGGAGGGTCCGTGAATTGGCCAAAGCCAGTGCGGCTGCAGAATAACAGATGAGGGAGTAATAAGATGAAAAATAAATTCCCCAGAGGGTCTAGATAACAAATATTGTTGTTTTTTACATTTCTTTTCTCACTTAAAAAAAAAAAACTGGATCAGAACAAATCTCTGAACTTCTTGTTTAGTATTTTTCTGAGACACTAACCATTTAGCTTTTGTCCTTAATTTACGTTGTCATGTGTGTATGTATAGACATAGACATAGACATATATGTATACCTGACCAAGACACTCACCCCAGTTCCGGCAAGTGAAGAAATGGCTCAACTGGCAAAAAGAAACGACTGTAAAGTCCCTATGACCCCAATAAGAAATACATAGGACTTAGATGAAGAAAACTTGCAAGTGTTATTGAGGGAAAAATAAAGAGGAGGGAGGGAGCAAGAGAAAGAGAAACTAGAAACAACCAAAGTGTCCACTGATAAAGTACTGAACAAATAAATTATGGTTCGTTCACTCAGCACAATACTATGCAATTCGGGTGCCTGGGTGGCTAGGTCAGTTAATCGATTGACTTCTGATTTCACCTAAGGCATGATCTCACAGTTTGTGAGTTTGAGCCCATGACGAGCTCCACACTGACAGTGTGGAGACTGCTTGGGATTCTTTCTCTCTCTGCCCCTGCTCTCTCTCTCTCTCAAAATAAAGGAACTTAAAACAACAACAACAAACAATACTATGCAACTGTTATCTACCACAAAGGAAATTTAAATGCTAATGGAGAAAGAATTCCAAAATACAATATATGGAAAAAGCAACATGCGTTATAGTGCATATAGTGTGATCCCTGTGTGTAAGAAAGAGACAGCTTTTTCTTTTTTTTCAGGGTGGCTTTCCTGTGGAAGGGAGGCTTTTACTTTTCATTTTGTACATTTCTAAATGGACTGAAAATTCCTACCTTAACCCATGTGCCACTGAATTATTAACAGAGATTATTAAGGTAGGGTAATTATGGTCTATTTTTCTTTGCTCACTTGTACTTCTCTGAATTTGCAGTTGTAAAAACAGGAAGCAAAATCATTTGAAAATTAGAATATTATGTGGTTGTATAAAAACAGAAATTATTGCACAATTTAAACATACTTAAAGCCATTTGTATATTTTTTAATTATCATATGTCCCATAAGGCTAACTAAATTATAAGTTAAATGCTTAACATCAATATTTTTCAAATGTTAAAATAAATGTTCTGGTGAGCCTTGTCAGACATGTATTTATATATACGTATGTATATAATTGAACATAAAGGTTTTCTTTTCGTGAAAATGTGAAAGGTAATTTTGTATACTGAGCTCTTTAGTATACTAGAGCACTAAAAGAATTAAAACACAGGCTCTGGCTTAAATATTTCAGTTTAATGGGAGAATAAAAACATGCACATAAAAGGGTAAAGCATTCTTGGAGTGCCTGGGTGGCTCAGTCGGTTACGCGTCAGACTCTTGGTTTTAGCTCACGTCATGATCTCACAGTTGGTGGGTCCAAGCCCCTTGTCCTAGCCCTGCTTGGGATTCTCTGTCTCCCTAGTTCTCTGTCCCTCCCCCGCTGGCTCGCTTTCCCTCCTCCCTCTCTCTCCCTCCTCCCTCTCTCTCCCTCCTCCCTTTCTCTCCCTCCTCCCTCTCTCTCCCTCCTCCCTCTCTCTCTCCCTCTCAAAAATAAATAAATAAACTTAAAACGAAAAAAAGTAAAGAATTCTTACATAACTACAGGGGAAATGTGCTGTAGAGTAAAATGTAGAGATTCTTACCTTCCAAGTGATGGTTGAAATCATTTGGCTTCTGAAATAAGTGGGAATCATATTATACTGGCATGGCTTCATTAAAATATGATATGACATGTATTAAAGCCATATCTGGTGAGTCATAGAACTTTCAGCCCTCTGTATTTTTCACTGTATTAATAGCAATAGCTCCTATCGCTTAGCGTTCAAATGTACTGATAATCTGACTCAGTGCTAGATATTTTTAATATACTATCCTTATCTTGATAACTACCCTGCAGCATAAGGATCATTACCATGTTATCATGTAATTAGTACTCTGACGAGTAATCCAAGACTAACAATCTTTCCAAGGCTATATGGCTAACCTTCGATTGCATAGCTACTTCTAGCTAAGTTGGTAATTAGTTGCCAAATTCTATTACTGCTTCCTTGTTTTGGTTTTGAGTTGTGTACACTTCTTACTTGGAACGTAGTTAAAATTTTGTAACTAAATGTCCAAATGCATTTTATGCTGGCATTGACTTGACCCCATTCTTACTGCCTTCATATTGACACCAGCATTATTTTTCTTTAAAAAAAAATTGTTTTTAATGTGTCTTTGAGATGGAGAGACAGAGCACAAGCAGGGGAGGGGCAGAGCGAGAGGGAGAGAGAGAATCCCAAGCAGGCTCCATGCTGCCAATGCAGAGCCCGAGTGGGGCTCCAGCCCACCAACTGTGAGATCATGACCTGAGCCAAAACCAAGAGTCGGGTGCTGAACCAACTGAGCCACCCAGGTGCCGCTAAGTTAGAGTTCTTAATTGCAATTAATAGGAGCTGACTGTGGATGGCTTAAGGAGAAATTTCTTTAACAAGGGGATATTGGGTAAATCTCAGAATCAACAGGAAGGGTGAAGAGCCATGCTCAGAAAAGAGGCAGAAACAAAAGGAGATGGGCCACATGGAACAGTTGCCAAAATCACCCCACACAGCAGCTCGCTGTGGGTCCCATTGTCATTACTGCTGAAGCCTGGGATCCACAGGTCACTGTAGCCACGTTCCTGACCCTGGACGTAGGATGCCTCCGTGGCACAATTGCCAATGCTCTTTGGAGACTATGTTGCTTAAAATTTTACCATTCCTGAGGAGTTCTCCACTGTCTCTGCTTTTTGTGCCACTTTCTCTTGTTTCAAAGTCTAGGACAAGTGCTTCCCATCGGCAGAGCTCAGGTAACAGATTTGTGCACATTGTCAGGGAGCTGAGAAAGTGGATAATTGCTCAAAACTAGAAAGAATATTCGTATACTATGCAGCTCCCTCTCCCACACATGCACGCATGCATACACATACGTATATTGCAAATGTCTACCACAATTTACCCCTTTGAAACAAAATTTTTTTAAACGTTTATTCATTTTTGACAGAGACAGAGTGCGAGTGGGACAGAGGCAGAAAGAGAGGTAGACACAGAATCTGAAGCAAGCTTCAGGCTCCGAGCTGTCAGCACAGAGCCTGACACGGGGCTTGAACCCACAAATTATGAGATCGTGACCTGAGCCGAAGTCAGAGGCTCAACTGACTGAGCCACCCGGGCGCCCCTCACCCGGGTGATATTGCCCCTTTAAGTGGATAATATCAACATGTACTCTTCTTCCCATACTTATCCTTAAAAAATATTTTTGCCTCATTTAATGTAATTTATTTACCACATAACCAAAACCCCACTTACTTTATCCCGTGAGGTAACAAGCCAAAATCGAATCTGTTTGTCTATTCCAAAGTCAAAAGCTCAAAGTCAGAATTCTCTCTAGTTTTGCTCCCCCCAATATCATGTAATTTATGGATTAAACTGTAAAGTAACCACCGAGCACCAGTTTTTTAAAAAGTGCTATTTGAGAAAGAAAAGTCAGAAAACAGGGGTAATGTCAGAGTTTTTATTTCTACAACTTCACAGAGCTGTTATTGGAACCCAGGATTTCTGTTCTTTCCACGACCCCTTTGTCTTCAGCCAACACATCAGTTGACCAAAGTTCTTTATCCACTGAGGTGACCCAAACTGCCATGCCAAAAGCCGCTGGGCCTCTGATGGGTCTGGCTGTATGAAGTTGCTGTGGTTTCCTTTTCATTTGGCCCCTGGACATGGAAGTCCTAGGAAGTACTCAGGGAATTCTGTAGATGGCTGTCCTTACTTCTTTCTGGCCCTACTGTATAGCAACACCCAACTTCCCCTTTATGGTCAGGATCCGTCACTCTGCACAACCATATAACGCCCTTTTTCGTCTGTTCACCCACTTCCACTAGGAAGGAGTCTCATCATCTGGTTCAACTTGGACAACTATTATTACTCCTGGAATATGTTAGTTCTCTTTCCTAGGGCCCTGACACTTTTAATGACAAGATCTAAGTTATGCAATAACACACATCTATTCTCATACTTTTAGAAGACAGTAGAAGTGCAACCAACACAGAATTCCAGAGTCAACATCAGCAGCGGTGCCAGACTTTTGGAGACCAAGAGCAAAATGTTTGCAAGTGGGTAATAAATACCATGGAGATGCCATTCCCACCCGCGCCCTTTATCTGTAGATCGTATATTCTGGCTGCAGGAGAAACAGGACAAATACTGATCTCGGGTTTGGAGAATGGCATGCATAAAACTTATGAGGTGCTGTCTTCTTGCTGTTTCTCTGTGGAGGTCCTGGTAGCACGTTCTGTCTTTGCTGCATATTTCTCTCAGGGACTTGGAGTAGTGATCCTATGTTTCCTATGCATCTTGAATCACAACTTCCTAGCCCTTTTTTCGCACCTCCTATTTTTTGCCTTTACCACTCACTCCTCAGTTTTTAGGCGTTGAGGCTTCTCACGTTGAAGTACATACTGATTTCTCTGATCTCCCTGTGACTTCATGAATTTTGAAAGTGCCTTCCAGTTTCTCATATTCTTTTTTATTCAGACATTTTCTGCAGTAGTTCTCATCCTTCGGTTTAAATTCTTTGAAACCTTAGCAGTGGTGGATGTAATGGTCTCAAATTTTTTAGCAATAAAATTATTTCCAACCTTCTTCAAATGAAATTTGCAGGACGGATAACAGTGTGGCTGATCTGACTGAAGCCTTTTGCCCTTTCTCCACTAAGGACGGCCCTTTCTTCATCTGTACAGCCTCCTCTAGCTGCCTGTATCACTTGGAGTTTTGAGGCTGCAAAGTAACTGACAGTGTAATTTATTGGAAGGGTATGAAGGCTCAAAGGGCTGAAGGGAAGACTGAAGGCTCAACTGAACAGATAGCAATGGGAGATCTTAGCGGCTAGAACCACTATTTGGGTTTTAGGGCACTCCTGCTAGGTTTATTTTTGTTTGTTTTGTTTTGTTTTGGTTTTGGTTTTTAGTTTTTTGCCTTTGCTCAACATTAAAAGTCCTGAAGCAAGCCCACTTTGGCCATATGCCCATCCGGTGGTCAGGACATCATGATTTACAATCCTAACCCGATAGCATGCAACACCAGAAAGGTAATTGTAGTCAACTTCATAGCTATAAATTTGTGGTCTGGGAGACAGATAAGGAAGCAATCTATTAAGAAAGGTGCAAAATCAACTAGGTAGGAAAGAGATAAGTTTGAACTCCAGCACAGGGGAGAGGTGGGAGACTGTCCTGAAGATTCCAATTAACTTTGAGCAGACAGCAGAGGTTAACTGCAGCTAGGTGGGGCAGGAGGTATAATTCGGCAATTATATTTATGAAGATGGCATGGTAAGAGCTGTGTCAGAAGTTATAGTAAAGCTAAAATGGCTCAGGATGAAACTATTTGTGAGAAAACGCAAGGATTTGAAAAGCCTCCTTTCTATATGAAAAGGTTTGGTATTTTTTAACTTTTTTTTTTTTTTTGAGAGAGAGAGAGAGAGAGAGAGAGAGAGAGAGAGAGAGAGAGAGAGAAACAGAGCACAACTGAAGGAGGTACAGAGACACAGGGAGACACAGAATCCGAAGCAGGCTCCAGGCTCTGTGCTGAGCTGCCAGCACAGAGTCCAACATGGGGCTCAAACTCATGAGCTGTGAGATCATGACCTGGGTGGAGGTTGGATGTTTAACCAACTGAGCCACCCAGGTGCCCCTGAAAAGGTCTGGTATGTTAACAGGCAGCTCAGGTATCGCTATTCTGGAAATTGCCACTAGGTTCCAAGTCCCTGTCCAGAATCTCTGATCATCACTTGAAATTTTTTGAGTAAAGAGATGGACAAATGGCAGCAACTCCAGGAAAATGCAGAAATAACCAGAGGAAAAATAATGATAAAATCAAATCCTTGGAATCAATATTTCTATACCAAATTTAGAACATTAAGGGCAAATCTAGGTGACCACAGCTGCAGGAAATAAATAAAAAAGAAAATGGGAAATTTGAACAATATATAACCATCTGAAAAATGTGTGTTGCCTTGTTCTTAAATCTAATATATTAAGGGGTGCCTAGGTGCTCAGTCAGTTAAGCACCCTACTCTTGATTTTGGCTCAGGTCATGATCTCATGGGTGTAAGACTGAGCCCCGCATCTGGCTCTGCACTGAGTGTGGAGCCTGCTTGGGATTCTCTCTCTTCCTCTCTCTCTCTCTGACCCTCCCCCGCTTGCACGCGGGCTCTCTCTCGCACGTGCTCTATCAAAATAAATAAACATTAAAAAAAAATCTTGTATGTTAACTATGACATATTAAATTTATAATTTTCATTTATAGTGTTTTTTGTGATTTTAAACTTAATAGATGCAATCTTATTTGATAAATTTTTAACAGTATTTATAAGTTTAAATAAATCTGAATCATCAAATCTTTATTCTTAGGTTTATAAGTATCATTTAAGTACTAAAGAAAATTTTGTAAGATTTGTGATTCCACTTGCTTATCTGTTTGAAGTACTTCAGAAAACTAGATGTATTAAATATCTATTTTAAGTTAAAAAGTTTCAGATAATCAAAACGATTGCATTTACAAAGACTTTTAATTATTTAGGAGAACGTACACTTTGCATGACTTTAATGTGAAATGTTTAACATACGAGTTAAATTTAAGAGTTGTACTTAAATGGTTGGAGAAATTTAGTATCTTAACTTCAGAGACTAGCTGAGTATTAATTAACAATCACTAGATTAGTAAGTGGACTTATTTGATATATAAGTTGTATGTACAACTTACATTTAAAATTTTAATATGTTGACTATCAGTGAAAATAAATGCAGATGTAAGGATTTCTTTCTGCATACAAAAGCTATCCGTATACATTTAAGAAAAAAGCACCTCCATTATCAAAAGATAATTTTCCAGAAGGATTAATGTAGCGTCACCGCGGAAAAGGAGAACGAATTTACAAATGTCCAGCACGCTTGCCCCTGCAAGGTGCTTGGGCCTCTGTGGAGCCCATTTGAAAACCCCTAGTGAAGTGGTCGATGCTCTGGTCCTGTGGTTTGAGTCTCAGCTTTGCCACAGTATGACACTGGGCCATTCACCTTTCGCCTGCCATTCTGAGTCTTATCTGCAAAACATAGTAATGCCACCCAGATTGTTGAATCACGAGGATTTGATGGAATCAAACGTGTGCAACATGTAGCATATAATCCGTAAAGTGACACGTCGTTGCCACATTCGTCGGAGCTATTGCCCACCACCATCAGTGGAACCAAACAATAATCTTTCATTTTTGCCCATCTCATGCAACAGTTTTCTCATTTTCGGGCAGAGCACGTAGAGTTTCTCACATTCCCTACCCTCTTTCAGCTGCAGGCTTCATCTGGGGCGCGCTCACACACACACACACACACACACACACACACACACACACACACACACTTTCATAGTAAGGTGTAAGCATCCATGTGCTTCCTAGAGCTCTGGTTGTGGCCTCCTTCCTTCTGTGGATGCCTGTATCTGGTTGTGCAAGCTTCTGCTTGTGTTTCTTGTCTATTTTCGTGGTTCTCATCTGCAGGGTTGCCAGCCAGCCTCTGTCATTTAACACTTACCACGTTTAATCACTGGATAGTAATGTCTCCAATTTAAATCGCCGCAGTTAATATTTTCATTGTTCAACTTCTATGATCTAAACCACAAATTTCCCTCTCTTTTTATTTGCCCTCCTCCGGTCGCCATTCTGCATAGACCTGACAGCCTTCCACTTTTAATTGATTGCTATTGATTCTCTTTTCAGAATATATGAGCCCCTGGCCTCTTTGCAGAAGTAAGCAGTCCACCTGTCACAGAGAATCTGATTTCTGTTGAACTCCTTCTGCTTGAGCTTCCCACGAACCTGTGCTGTGCCTTGGCCATCCTGTACCCCTGCCTGGAACACATACCTTTCTTCTCCCCTTGGCTCGCACTTTGTCATTCTTTTACTCTTCTCCAGAGCCTCATCTTCCAAAAATGTTCCCAGCCAGGCCAGGTGTCCCTCCATGTGTTTGCAAATCCCCCTACAGATGGTTCTGTAATTGCACTTCTCACATTATATATCATCATCAATACATTTTTATTATTCCCACTAATCCGTGAGCTCCCTGAGGCTAGACACAAGCTCATTTATCTTTGAATCCTTAGCACTTTACAGGGTTTGTGGAATGTAGTAGGAGTTGATTAAGCATTTGTTGAGTAAATTAAAAATTAATATGAATAAATAGACTGATTTATTTAAATAAACCATGACTCAAATTGTACATCATCTGTTCCATTCTAAACCAAATTGAAGACAGCATTTGTATTTTTATCAATGTCCTTGCCTTTGGTTCAGTTATCCAGGGGAGAAACTCCTCGTTACCTTTGGTTTGCCTCCGTTACTCCCTCCACTTTCTCTAGTAGTGAATCATTTATTGAAATCCTGCAGATCTTACCCCCACGATATCTACTGCACCTAGTTTCCCCTTCCTGTTTCCACCGCTCGCTCCTTTCTTGAAGCCTTGATTTCTGAGTCACCTCCCTTCTTTCTGCCTCACAATTCATCATCGAATAGTTGCTTTTTTTTTTTTTTTAATATTTTTTTTTTCAACGTTTATTTATTTTTGGGACAGAGAGAGACAGAGCATGAACGGGGGAGGGGCAGAGAGAGAGGGAGACACAGAATCGGAAACAGGCTCCAGGCTCTGAGCCATCAGCCCAGAGCCCGACGCGGGGCTCGAACTCACGGACCGCGAGATCGTGACCTGGCTGAAGTCGGACGCTTAACCGACTGCGCCACCCAGGCGCCCCTCGAATAGTTGCTTTTATAGCACACTCGTGCCATTTCTTCCCCTACAGTTCTTGGTATATCTCCACGTATCCCTTCCTGGATCAAAATCTTTAATGATTCCCAATTCAAAACCGTAAAGCAGTAGTTCCTCAAAAATTCAAAACCTATCACCCCCTCTCAGGTAAAACATTTTGAGAATGTACAATGCACAGACACATATTTATAAATGTATACTGAAGTTGTGACTGTACTAATACATTAGATATGTTCTGAAGCAGGTATAAAAAGGGGCGCCTGGTTGACTCAGTCGGCTAAGCGTCCGACTTCGGCTCAGGTCATGATCTCATGGCTCGTGGGTTCGAGCCCCACATCGGGCTCTGTGCTGACAGCCTGGGAGCCTGGAGCCTTGGATTCTGTGTCTCCCTCTGTCTCTGCCCCTCCCCCACTTGCACTCCGTCTCTCTCTCTCTCTCTCTCTGTCCCTCAAAAATAAAGATTAAAAAATAAATTTAAATAGGCATAAAAATCTAAAAAAGTTGAGATAGAAAATACAAGTCTTTGAATGATTTTATTTTTAATGTTTCAAAGAACTTCTTAGCTCTCTAGCTTTTTATCACTAATGTTATATATGTTTATTTCCATAGCATGTAATTTGGTATGAATAGATTTTATGTGTATTTATTCATATTTATGGCATATGTACAGGGGTCATTATGTTTAAAGACGTGGGTTCATACTTTGTGAGGCACTAGCTGAGGGTGCTCTTCCTGTTCCAAGTTCGGTTTATTTCAGCACCTACTCTAAGGGCTATCGTGGCAAAAAGACGTAAAAAGCCCCAAGATTTCACAAAGGCATGACACATAGCATGCCATTTATGAGAAGGCTCATTGTAAGTAACTTTGGATCTATGTCCGTATTTCAAAGATCATTTTTTAGAACAGTATTTCTTTTCAGGTCTCATCAAATCGCCCCTGTGCTCATTTTGTAATGTGGTCAATAGACACCATGTACTTAGTGTAAAGGGAATGTCAGCTCTGCCATTTTTTGTTGACCTGTGACAGCATTATTAGCATCATCTTCATCTGTGAGTTCTCCCAAGAAATCCTGTAAAACTGCTTGCCAGTGCTCGCTTTGGCAGCACACGCACTAAAATTATTTGCCATTTCGTGGGCATGCCTTTAGTTAAAATGAGAGCGGCATAGGCTATAAACCCACCTAACCGGGCCCGCAAACCTGCAAACTCACTGAAAGGTAGGGAGCACGTTTCAGTGAGCAGCTCACTGAAAACTAGTAGAGAGTGAGGGGTCCCTCCCAACCTCTCAGCATCCCAGAGCACCCACTCTTCCTTTGGGATGCCTCCCACACTGTGCATTAAATAAGACACGTGACCTTGAAACATGGTCAGTGAGGGAACCAGTCAGTAGAGCAAATTTTTAGTAATGCTTCTTTATTTATTTTTTTAGTTTTTAAGATTAAAAATTAAAACAAACTGAAGTTTGGGGTGCCTGGGTGGCTCAGTCGGTTAAGCGTCCCACTCTTGGTTCCAGCTCAGGTCATGATCTCACCATTCGTGGGTTCGAGCCCCACGTCAGGCTCTATGCCGACACCATGGAGCCTGCTTGGGATTCTCTCTCTCCCTCTTTCTCTGCCCCTCCCCTGCTAGTGCTATCTTTGTCTCTATCAAAATAAATAAATAAACAAATAAAATAAAATAAAATAAAATAAAATAAAATAAAATAAAATAAA
>NW_024412428.1:17404214-17438672 GCF_014898765.1 Herpailurus yagouaroundi | reverse complement strand
AAATAAAATAAAATAAAATAAAATAAAATAAAATAAAATAAAATAAAATAAAACTGACTGAAGTTTTGACATCTCCTCACACCCCAGTGCGTTCTCTTACATACCTCCCAGAGTTTACACCCCACTCTGGGGAATGCTAGTGTAGAGAATCAAATCCAGACTGCTGTATCTGGCTTCCAGGTACTCTAGAATTCGACCCTAAGCCATCTGAGAAATAAATCCTTCTGTGTCACTCACACTGCTGCCCCAGATTTATTTTATGCTGCACTCCAGGCATTATGCTCCTTGTTTCTAAACATGCCCAGTGTCTTTCTCCCCTCTCGCCACATGGCCTCCCTTCTGCCTTGAATGTTTTCCTCGTTGTTACCTCAGCATGTCTGCCTGTCAGGTTTCTCCTCCATGAAATGTCCATTTGGGTATAATTCCTTTTTATCTCATCCGAGCATAAGTTTATAGAACTGGAAGATTTTCTTCGGCACTATGAATTAGAAATAGTTACGCACATGTATTATGTTTTCTATCAACAGAGTATAAACACCTTAAGAAAAGGTGCTGGGTGTCACTAATTTTTCAGTTCCTAACAATTATCCTACAAATTTCTTGGCACACAGTAGGCATGTGTTAGCAGGCAGTGTGATACTGTAGAACAATGTGAAGTTGGGAATCACACAGACCTGTCTCACAGAAGAATGAACATCTCTGTGAAGATTTTGGAAAGAAAATTACCTTCTGTCATTTAGAGCTGCCCAATCAGAGAATGGTTATACCTTCATTCTCACTGGAAGTGTTGAAGCAGGAGCCAACTGAAAATCCCTCAGAGAGGTGGAGAAGAGACGTCTCCATTGGGTGAAACATCAAATTGAAGTTCTGACTCTGTGATTTGGAGGAGAAAAAAAAAATCCCAAACCTGTAAAGGCCATTTCCAAGGCGAATGCTGTTGTATTTTAAAGTCATCTGCCACATCTCAATTATAGCAACCGTTTCCATTCCTATGTATTGACTAACACTTATATAGGATACCGTTTTAAAAACAAGAAGTGACTTCAAGTTTTGATAGGTTTGGTCGCTAACTCGTTTTACCTATTAACCGGTTCAGTCACTGATTGTAAACAAGCTGATTTTGGAGGACTGGCTGTCCTATTGGTAACAAGAATTATTACATCTGTTAGTTCAGTGTGATCTCATCCAGCCATGTTCCGTAGGCACAGACAGCGAAGGCAATTTAGGCAATGGAGGTTACATCATATTTTGCAGGGTTAGTTTTATCGTCTTCTACACTCAGTTTTGACTATTTAGCAATCGGAAAAAATACTTGCAAACGTTGTTTGTGACTAGGACTGTTAATAACCTACCAGCACAAAAGGATAAAATACACACACACACACACACACACACACACACACACACACACACACATCTACGGTGCTTGAAACACTGGTCATTAGAGTCTTGTTCTGGGAGATAATGTGACACTGCACTTATTTTTAACTGAAGGTGATACTCCCTGAATGTGCCCCATACTTATTTGTGGTGTTCTCATAGTCCCACTTGGGAAACACAAACAGCGGGTTACTGGATTAAGTTTGGTAAGAGTGAAAAATGACAAAGGACCTTCAAGTCCAAGGGTGCTTAAAAATAGAAAAACACCCATGATGTGGAGGAGGTGAAGAACAGGTCACATTAATTCAGAGTAGTCCATCATGATTACACCTATGCCTGACCACCCTTAGCTCCTAATGAGCCCCGGCCCCAAGAGTGCATGGCCCATTAGCAATTAGAACTGGCCTTTTAGAATGTTCTAAATCCTGCCACCTTTGGACACCAGAAAATTAACCTATCAGAGAATCAAATTAAAGAATACAAACAAGGGGCGCCTGGGTGGCGCAGTCGGTTAAGCGTCCGACTTCAGCCAGGTCACGATCTCACGGTTCGTGAGTTCGAGCCCCGCGTCAGGCTCTGGGCTGATGGCTCAGAGCCTGGAGCTTGCTTCCGATTCTGTGTCTCCCTCTCTCTCTGCCCCTCCCCCGTTCATGCTCTGTCTCTGTCTGTCCCATAAATAAATAAAAAACGTTGAAAAAAAATTAAAAAAAAAATACAAACAATTCTCCACTTCATTTAACCAAACCCTTTTTAAAAAATGTTTGTTTATTTCTGAGAGAGAGAGAGCACACAAGTGAGGCAGGGGCAGCAAGAGAAAGGGAGACACAGAATCTGAAGCAGGCTCCAGGCCCTGAGCCGTCAGCACAGCGCCTGATATGGGAGCTTGAACCCACGAACCATGAGATCATGACCGGAGCCGAAGTCAGACGCTTAACCAACTGAGCCACCGAGGCGCCCCCCAAGCACTTCATATTATATTTACCTGCCATGTTCACTCCATCCTCTCCCCCTATTTAATTTACCCAAGTACAGTAGAAAGGAAAATTAGTTAACCCAGGATTCAGCAAATTACACTGTTTCAAATTACTTTTTGAAAGTGTTGAGTTTTGATCTTTGGCACAGACCCACTGCATCTCTTAAGAGTGAGGAGGAGGAATATCCATGTTAAAAGGAAAAAAGAACAGGGAAGGAAGAAAGAAAGGAAAGGAGGAAGGGAGGGAAGAAAGAAAAGAAAAGGTTTTTTTTTTTTTAATTTTTTTTTCAACGTTTTTTATTTATTTTCGGGACAGAGAGAGACAGAGCATGAACGGGGGAGGGGCAGAGAGAGAGGGAGACACAGAATCGGAAACAGGCTCCAGGCTCTGAGCCATCAGCCCAGAGCCCGACGTGGGGCTCGAACTCACGGACCGCGAGATCGTGACCTGGCTGAAGTTGGACGCTTAACCGACTACGCCACCCAGGCGCCCCAAGAAAAGGTTTTAAAAGGAGGAAGGACAGGAAATACTCCCCATGTAATTTTTACTACTAACCAGTTTTGGGAATCTCTAATCCAGTGGTTTTACAAAGTGTGATTCCTCTACCAGGAACATAAGCATCATCTGGAAACTTATTAGAAATGCAAATTATCAGGCCCCACCCTAGACTCACAGTAATGGAAGCTCTGGGGTGGGAGTTCAGCAATTTGTGTTTTAACAAGTTTTCCAAGCGATTCTATGACACACACACTAAAGCATGTGTTCTACTGCTCTGGCCTAAAGCATGTGTATTTTTCAGTGAAGGCATATCCACATATGACAGGCCCCCAAAAGAAACTTCGTCACTGCAATAATTTTGTCCCCCCCCCCCCTTCTCTCTCTCTCTCTCCCTCTCTCTCTGGTTCTCACAATCTTAGGGAGACTGTAAAAATAATAAATGAACATATAAAAAATAGAATTTATATTATGGTCATTGTATACATGCCTCATCAATTTTCCTAGTTTATAGTAAGGTACCTTGGGTTAAAGAACATGCACTGTTCACCTATATACCCCACTGCAAGAATTAGTATAATGCCTTACACATTCATAAATATTTGTTAATGAACAAATAACCTATTGTCTTATAAAAAGCAAGTTTTCTGTTTGGAATTTACAAACGCGTCCAGTTAAGGTGGCAAATCTTTCATTTCTGTTCTGTGCGCACATGCTCATCAAATGTTGCACACATGGCCCTGTGTATTTATAACTTAAACATAATGGAAATTAATTACCACAATCAAGAAGAAAAACAATTCAAATTAAATTTCCTAGTAATTTGGAATCGATAGCATAATTTTCCTATATGAAGGAAAATCAGATTCCTCGTACAGATCTAGGTTCTTAAAACATAGTCAGTAAATCATGGTTGATAATGATAATAATAATATTGATGTCAGGATTAACATACCTTTAAGTAAAAATTCATCAGAAAACTTTATATCATTCTTGGCAATCTAAAACAAATTTATGCTCGTCAGAAAATTGGAAAATATTTACTAATAACTAGCCTACTAGAAAAAGCACATTGCATGTTATTACTGAAATATGGATTTTGAAAATGTTCAGACCATAAAATCAAACACAGATGGTTAAAAACAATTTTTTTCACGAACACAGATTTATGGTTCACTTAATCAATATTTGAAATATATGTGTGTAGCTCGGTTGTTAAGCCATTTCTCTACAAACTACAAATTAATATTAATGAGAAATTCAATAGCATTCAGCAGTAGCATTCTGTCACTGTGCTAGAGTAATCATTGATTTTACTTTTACATACTAATGCAATGGCAATTTTTTGCCAGCTTAAAGCAATAACCGCACAGAAACAGCAAGACATAAGTCAGGTGAAATTCTATGGTAGGAGATATGATAGCAAAGCTGTCAACAGTGACCAGTTAGCAAAATTTGAATTGTGCTCTCCAGCAATCAGCAAATGACTGTGAACGGTTAGGTCCCTCATAATGAACAGCTGACCCCTGGGGTTATTTGGTTTGTAGTATACAGCCAGCCTGTTTAAAGAGCCGCCTGGTGTCGGAGATGGAGTGGTTCCTTCTAAAAGAGAAATTCGATCATGAGACCAAGGCACAGAGCCACCAAAACAGCTGGCGTTTTGTACTCGGAGAAGAGAAGAGAAAAGATTGAAAAGGTGACAATAGGTGAACGGTGACCTTTGTGAAGTCCCAGCATCTTGGTGTGAGGGGCCTGATAAAGTATGGGCCATGTATTATTGAGCCCAACCATATACTCTTTCTGAAACAGCAAAAACAGTGTGCTCTAATAATTGCAGATTAGAGAAAACAGATTTCTCTTTAATCAAGACGAGATGATCCCAAAGCCTAATTAACAAATTATTGAACAAAAAGTGTCCAGATCCTGCAACCCCAGGCAGGGGCCCCAAACCAGACCCATCTCTCTTTGGGCCCTCATAAGTGATTGTATATATACATTATATATGTGTAAATGATTATATAAGGGAGAAAAGTACCAGGTTGTTCCAAAAGTGGGAAAGATTGTGTGGGGGGAGGGGGAAACGCATAGAAAATAAAAGGCTTCACTAAAAATAACAGTATGTATTCTTATTTCTATAAAATTATGATTGTGTGGGTAGACAAATTAGAGATAAAAGTTCCAGCTCTAGCTATCAATTTATAGAAAATCCCATGACAAATTACCAAATAAAAATTAGATTTTAACGTTTATAGAGTATATCACATAATGGGTAAATGCAAATAATGAAACAAAAAAGAGAAACCAGAGATATTTGTGTATAAATGACCATATTTGCCTGTTTCCCTAGGAGAAGATATAAAAGGGTACCTACTGGTCTATTAAAAACGGATAGGTGCGCCTGGGTGGCTCAGTTGGTTGAGCAACAGACTTTGGCTCAGGTCATGATCTCGCAGTTCGTGGGTTTGAGCCCCACATAGGGCTCTGGGCTGACAGCTCAGAGCCTGGAGGCTGCTTCGGATTCTGTCTCTCTCTCTCTCTCTGCCCCTCCCCTGCTTGCACTTTGTCTCTCTTTCTCTCTCTCTCTCTTTCAAAGATAAATAAACATTAAAATTTTTTTTAATTAAAAAAAAAAGATTACCCCAGGAGACTAGGAAGATGGGAAATTTATTCACGTTTCCTGTACACATCTTTGTATTACTTCACTTATACAATATACATACACGACATTTTTTTCACATGTCAATCTTTTGTTAAAGTACAACCCAGAAAACAGCTCATAGCTTGAGTATTCAGCTCAATGGATTATGACGAAGTGCACACAAGCATGTAACTGCCCCACGTGAAGGAAAAAAAAAATTTATTGCTATCTCAGAAGCCTTCCCCAAACTTTCCAGTCACAACCTCCAGGACCTCTATCTCTTTCGACCGCCATCTATCTCTGTAAATTGATTCTGTCTGCTTTTCAATCTAGTGTAAATGAAACCATACACTATATATTTTCTGTATCTGGATGCGGTCATTTAACCTTATGTTGTGAGATTCATCCACGCTGCTTTTCGTAATGGTGGTTTATTCCTTTTCATTCATTCACTTATATTCTGTGTATAAGAATATATTCTCACCGTAATTCACTTATATTCTCTACTCTTGATGGACACTTAAGTTGCTCACGATCTTGAGATAGGGTAATAGGAATACCGCCACAGAAACTGGTGCCTTTTGATGGATACACACTCTATCCCTTTGTGTGTATCCAGGTTCTGTTGGCAGTGAGCAACCTTGAGGGATGAGGTAATGTTCTGGACAAAGTTCAGTCTTGCTTAATGTTTGCTATATAATAGGTTCCCCAAGTTCAGGGTTTCTCTCTGTATTTCAAGCCACTGCACAGGTGCCATCTGGGCCCTCTGTGCTGCCTCCGTGGGGCTTTGGGGGAAAGGGGGGCAGACACAAAGGATGTTCATGCTGCATCCTGTGGCATGAGTAATAAATTACTTTGTCTCTGACCCGGAGGTCTTCTGTCTTCCGTCAGTGTCAGTGAAATATCAACAGGCCAACCCATCACTTGTAATAAAGTAAAATCAAATCCCAACGTGATACCCACCACATCAGATATTCCAGTGTCCATTTCCCACAAGCATAACCACAGTAACAACATCAAAATCAGGAAAGTGACGTTAAAATTTTACTGGCCCCGTAAATGTACTGCTTATTCACCAGCAACAGCACCGAGTCCCTTGAGGACATCCACCAATGCAGGGAGTAGGTGAAGTGGGTGAAGACTTTGGAAGACGCCCGTGGTGCTGGTGGGGAACAGGGGTGGCCGGGCCGCCTGCACCCTGGTGCAGCATTCCCTGGGTGGAGACAGAGGCCAAGACGCGCCGCCGCCGCCGCTCCGGCTCCAGCTCCAGCTCCAGCTCCGGGACACTGCGAGCCCCCCGGGACAGCTGTGACGCGCGGCCTCGGGAGCTGGCGTGGAGAACCACATGCCTTCCACTCGCCGAGGTGCGAGATGGGACAGCACAGGTGTGCCTGCTGAGTCCGTCGGGACGGGTGGGCCCCAAGGCATCAGCGGCAGGGCCTGCTCCCCACCCCACCCCCAACCCCCAGGCCGCTGCGCGCCCTCTGCAGCCGGCTGGACCTTCAAGGCCTGCCCCGCGGCCCAGGAGGCGAGCTGGGAGGTGCCGGGTGCCGGGAGGGAGCGCAGGTGGAGGGCGGAGGACAGAGGAAAGGAAGGAAGTGCCTCTGGAGACCCGGCCAGCCCCGGGGACTGCGGACCCAGGTGACGACAGAGCCTCCCACTAACGGACGCTCAGCACAGGCTGTTAGGAACTGTCCCAGACGCCACCAGCACCCCCTAGCTGGTTACTCTTCTGTCAGCGCTCTCCTAATCCTTCAGGCAGTAGATTATTGGATGGTCTTGAAAGAGATCCTCAGATCCCATTCAAGTTTTATTTTAAAGACATAGTTTGGAATCACATCATGTCTTTATTCCCCCAGTCCCTTTGTTCTCTTCCAGTTTGGGACAGTTTCTCAACCTTTTCTAACTTGTATGACTTTGACACTTGAAGATTATAGGCCAGTTATATTATAGAATGCATGTCAATTTCACTTTCTGTGTTTCCTCATAATGAGACTCCGTGTGCATTCTTGGTAGGAACATCACTCTCGTTGACCTGTGTTGTAACTGCATCTCATCAGGTGATACAGAATTTTAATTGGTGCACATACTGCCAATGTTCATCTTGATCATTTGATTAAGGTGTTTTCAGCGAGGATTCGTCACGCAATGTTACACTCTCCTCATTTCTATTTAGTAAATGTTTCATTGGGAAGTAATTTGTATATAATTTGACATATAAAAACTATGTATATATTCCACTTTTCATCAGACTTTAAACTTGTTTGTGTAGGACTTCAGGGTTTTCTATTTATTCAATGAGTCATAATCCATTGCTGTTATTATTTATTTTAATGCTCAAATTTTCTCAGGCTTGCCCAATGGGAGGCCATCCAAATTGGCTTCTGTGTCTTTCTGATACAACTCCATCAGAGTTTTTGCTTGCTTCCCGTCCTAATAATATATCCAGGCTTATCTCATACTTTCCCTGCCTACATAGATATCTACATATCCATTTACATATTTTGAAAACCACGAGTTCACATCAGTCATTGTATTTCCAATCAACAACTCAGGAGTTATTTTAGCTTTCTTCCTTTCTTTGATAGCTCCCTTCTCAAACAGTAAGACACTTGGCATCCTTTATCCCTAATATATTTACTTATTTGTTCAATCTGTTCCATGTAACCTAGTAGAAACCAGGCAAGGGATTTAGACAGGCAGTTCACAAAAGAGAATATCTAGTTGCCAAGAAGCATCAGAAAAGGCACTCAACATCACCTGTAAACAGCAAATGCAAATTAAACCCACAATGAAATTTCACTACACACCCAAGTGAGTGAGGATAGAGAGCATAATATCACTTTATGCTAGTCAAGTATACATTACTACAACCGTTTTGGAAAAGACTTTGGAATTCATTCCAAAGAGTAATGAGTAGTGGATCTTTGTAATGAATCAGACTGAAAACTACCTGAAAGTCCATCAGCTTCTGAATACATGAATAAATTGTGGTGTATTTATATAAGAAACATTACCATCACACTGCAATAAAAAGGAACAAACTCCAAGAGATATCCAACAACATAGACAAATTTCACAAACATAGAATTGAGCAAAAAAAGATAGCTTTGGGGCGCCTGGGTGGCTCAGTCGGTTAAGCGTCCAACTTCGCTCAGGTCACGATCTCAATGGTTTGTGAGTTCGAGCCCCGCGTTGGGCTCTGTGCTGACAGCTCAGAGCCTGGAGCCTGTTTCAGATTCTGTGTGTCCATCTCTCTGACCCTCCCCCGTTCATGCTCTGTCTCTCTCTGTCTCAAAAATAAATAAACGTTAAAAAAAAATTAAAAAAAAAAAGATAGCCTTAAACGATGGCATCATACAAGGTTTTACAAAAGCTATACAGAACTAGATGCACCTGGGTGGCTCAGTCAGTTAACATCCCTCTCTTGACTTCTGCTCAAGTCATGAGATCGAGCCCTGTGTCCAGCTCTGTGCTGACAGCATGGAGCCAGCTTCAGATTCTCTCTCTCTCTCTCTCTCTCTCTCTCTCTCTCCCTCTCTCCTGCCCCCCCTCTCAAAAATAAATAATCAAACTTAAAAAAAAAAAGACAGAACTAAATATTGTTGACAGAGGTGGTAAAAGTAAGTTAGAATAACTTGCAGAGATGAAGGAGAGAACTGTATTCAAGGAAGGAAAGGGGGCATTTCCAGAATGCCGAAATGTTCTATTTCTTGAAATCTTCTTTAGACATATTTTGTAATTTAAAAAGGTTCAAAATTGATTGGCCCTTCCTAGATGCAAATGAATGATGTAAGGTCTTATTGTATAGTATATTAGATTTACATTTTCAGTCAGGCTTTTAAGGCCTTTTAAATCAGTCCTAATTTATTTATCCAGTCTCATCCCTTGTTCCCTATGGTATGTATTCTATAAAGAACCAAGTCATTCCCAAAGAAAAATTGAGAAAAGTCAAGAACAAGCAATCCACAAAAGAAGACATACAATAAAAAACACTTTACAAAATCAATCTCAGTGCAAATTAAGAAATGTAGACATTCAATATATATTCTTTCTTTATCGGATTGGCAAAATAATGATAACATCTGGTATGGTAAAGGTGAGGGGAAATAGGACCTCTCATTAAAATCTAGACAAGAAGAATAATGAAAGGAAAACAGAATACAATTGGGTGATAAAGAAATCAGCTGAAAGCAATGAAGTGATGTTAGTTGAAAAATACACCCTAAGAACCAGAGGGGAGAAATCAAACTCAGTCAGTACTGGAAAAAAAAAAATCGCTTGAGAGAAATACACAGATCATGCAATCCAAACAATATATAAACCTACATTTTTTTCCAAAATCATCATTCTTTTCCCAAAATGCTTTGATGATGGTCAGTTCCCTCCTTGTTTGGCTCTAAAAATCTTTGCCAGGGAACAGAGTTTCCATAAAAAGAATTCAGAACAGAAAAATATTCTAATGATGAAGTTAATCCTTGAATAACTTGAGATGAGAATTATAGACAACTTTTCTGAAAGACTCAAATACTGCCTAGATTATTTCTTAAATCTACCAAACAGAAGTAATTAGAGAATCATTCAAGCACTTACGTTGTGCATCAGAGAAGCAGCTAGGTAAGAGTATGTGGGAGAACAGAGGAGGATACTTCCAGTGAAGGAAATAATAGCATCATATCTACTCACAAAGGTAAATACAGGCAAAGCAATAACAAAAACTAGACTTTACAGCCTTTCCGATTCTCTAATTCTAGTTTGGAGCTTCCTCCTTTTCCCCCTTTTATAAGTAAGTTAAATGCCCTGAGGTAGGGCTGCTCCCATAGTGCTCTACCCTTCTCAGGGAAATCCAGCCCCTCCCACATCCCATCCTGAGTGGCCATTTCTGATTTTTTCAAGTTCCTTCTGCTGAAATCCTAATGGATTGACGTTATCCCTCTCACTGGATGCATCTTAACCAGGACTCTGTGACTAACCAAGGATGAGACGGAATATTGCTCTTTAGCTGTCGGAGAGATACATATGGCGGGGCTTTCGTATGAGCGACATCTATGAACTTCACCTACAAGGAATCATCTTCAATATCTTGTCATCTGGAAACCGGAAACTAATCAAGGAAAAAAAAAACATTCCATCAAAGAGAGACAGTCTCCATCTTTCTGTCTGGGGATTTATGAAAGGAACAATGATTGCTCATTGGAACTATCATTAGAAGTCAAAGTCAAGGACTGCTCAAAATCAAGTCGTGAAATAGTTTTATTTTTAGAACCTAACACAGCTTTCAGTTCATTCCTTTCCTGGGTGGCTTGTTCCTTTGATCTGATATGCTCTCTTCAGTTTCTTCCTATCCTCACACCTTACCTATCCAGTAGTTTAGAAGGATGCCAATGCTATCATCTATGTTAAGGTTGACATCACTAATAATAATCTAATATGTCACTTTCTAAGAGATATTTGCATTTTAAATAGAGAGAACACTTTTTTTTTTTTCAATTTAGAAGAAGGAAGGGGCGCCTGGGTGGCGCAGTCGGTTAAGCGTCCGACTTCAGCCAGGTCACGATCTCGCGGTCTCTGAGTTCGAGCCCCGTGTCAGGCTCTGGGCTGATGGCTCAGAGCCTGGAGCCTGTTTCCAATTCTGTGTCTCCCTCTCTCTCTGCCCCTCCCCCGTTCATGCTCTGTCTCTCTCTGTCCCAAAAATAAATAAAAAAAACAAAACAAAACAAAAAAAAAGTTGAAAAAAAAAGAAGAAGGATGTTCAGCACTGGAATTGCTGAGATCGGCTCGAGGCTGGAGAACAAAAGTCTCTTCTCAAAAACTCTCAAAGCAGGTTTATTTTGATACTAGTCTTGACACGTTATTTAAATCAGAGGCTGCAGATTGGCACACATGGGCCAAATTTGGGCCGTGTACATCTCCCTTAGCCAGCACAGAATTTTAACTAAATCCAAGCCCAAACCTAACATTTTAAAATTTGAATTTCCTTGGGGCGCCTGGGTGGCTCAGTCAGTTCAGTGACCGACTTCGGCTCAGGTCAGCCTCATGATTTCAAGGTTCGAGTCAGGCTCCGGGCTCTGTGCTGACAGCTCTGGGGCCTGCTTCGGATTCTGTGTCTGTCTCCCTCTTTCTCTGCCCCTCCCCAACTGATGCTCTGTGTCTCTCTCTGAAAAATAAATAAGCATTAAAAAAATTTAAAATTCAAATTCCCAGCTTCTCTTGGAAAAAAAAAAAGAAGGAAAAGAAAAGAGCGTGTTTATAAAAACTGTCTTTAAATTTCCACAAGGCAACAGTCGTTTGGAACAAAACAGTCCTACCCCTCTAAACAGGCCATGAACTTTCCTGTTTGCCATAATACACGTCACACCCTTGTTCCCATACAAATACTGAGGTCAACTGTCACTTACTATTCATCATCGAGCACCATGTTGCTTATAGTAGAAAAACATCAGTTTTCGTGGGATTTCCAAAAGTAGAAAAACAAGGGACAGAGAGGGCCACTTGACTTTTCCCATATTCAGGCCTACTTTACCCATTTAGACTCATTTGCAGGTCTCTGCAGACATTTGAGTTTGAGATTTTTAACTTAAGTAATTTAACATGCCTAGCCACATTCGACCAAAAAAAAAAAAAAAAAAGCGGCGGAGGGGGGGTGTTGAGAAATAAACATACTGGATAGAAAAAAGTGTAAGAAAAGAAGAGGTGAGAGAGTCATGTTATATATAGCAAAAATACGAATGTATATTTCTAATATTTATGCTCTCCCCTCCCCCCCACTGGAAAAAGAAAAAGAAGCCGTAAAAATGCTACAGAAGTGCAGAGGTGAAGGCAAGTGCTCCTTGTGGGAGGGGAGCCTGGAAGAAGGACTCACAAAGTAATTCTTGAGCCAAGCCTTAAAGGATAAGAGGGATTTTTCTTGGCAGAGAGAGTTTTATTACTTCATGATGAAGCCTGGGAATAAATATTAGAACTTTGACTTATTCTTTCCCATTTGCATTTTTTTTTCTTATGGCATTCATTACAATTACAAAAGTCCTCACACAAAAGGGGCAGGATACCGTGGACACATTAACACCCAACAACATTGTGTTAATCAGTAACACCCAACAGAATCACTTCAATTAGAATTTCAAGCTAACAAACTTGTAGGGTGTAGAAAGAGTCCCTTGGGTGGGTCCTGGCATTGCTTGCTTCTCCCTCCGTGACTTTACTCAGGATGAAACTTCTCTGAGTCTTGGCTTCCTCGTCTATCAGTTGGAGATGGAAAAATTCCATCTTGCCTGTCTTGCAGAGCTGCTGTGGGAGGTTAAAGGAAAGTATATGAAAATCCATTTCCACCTGCGACGTGTTCTTAAAGCACGAGGTGTGACCCTGAAGAGCGTCCAGCATAGCAATGGACGCACAGAAAGTACACGAGATTTGTTTTTTTAAATAAACTTTTTGTTTTGGGATACGTGAAAATTTATAGAAAATTTGCAAAGAGAGTACAGAGTATTCCCATATACCCCTCAACTGGTTTCAGTTTTCTGCTAACGTTTTCATCTTACGTTACTGTGGCACATTTGTCAAAAGTAAGAAACCAACATGGGTGCCTTACTATGAACTAAACCCCAGATTAATTTAGATTTCCGCTGATGCCCCTTTTCTCTTCAGGATCCCTCCCAGGAACCCATACTGACTTAGTCATTGTGTCTCTTTAGTCTCCTCTGGTCTTTGACAGTTACTCAGTCTTCCATTGTTTTTCATAACCTTGACAGTTTTGAGGAGTATTAATCGGGTATTTTGTAGAATTTTCCCCAATCTGGGTTAGTCTGTTGTGATTAGACTGGGATTGTGGATTTTTGGAGAGAGCACATAGAGGTGACGCTCTCTTTCCTCACATCATGTCAGGGGTGTCTGGTATCCACACATCACTGGTAATGTTCACCTTGGTCACCCAAATATGGTGTTGTCCACCAGCCGTCTCCCATTGTAAGTTACCATTTTTTCCTTTCTGTACTCTATCTCTGAGCCACTGAGTCCAGCCCTCCCTCACAAGAGTGGAGGAAGGGAAAAATTCCACTCCTGCATAGGGGTGGGGTGTGTCTATGTATATTCTTTGTAATTCTTAAGGAAACTTACTATTTTTTAAATCATCAAATAACAGAAACAATACTGATTGATGTGAGGTTCATTTTTTATTTCCTGCACACTTAACCTCTGGTAAGAATGCTAAGATTAGACTTTTAAGCCAACTGGCAGATAATGGGTGAGGTCATGAAGAGTTACCAAAGACCTACAAAATCCACAAACTAGAAAATAAGCCATTTTATGCCTGAGAGTTAATTATAATTCTGGCCACGTCAGGGCCAAAGAGCCAGAGCTTTCTCCTGTGGTAACCCATACTCTTGGGTTACCGGTAGATGTCACTATTGAGTAACAGCCATGCAGTTTCCAGCTTACCGGGCTTTTGTCTAAACAGTAAACTGGATGTACATCAAGGAAGCAATGTGCTCTACCCACTATTTTAATTATGCCATAGAAAGATATTTTTAAATTTTAATAATAAAATGTATTTGGTTTCTTAAAACCAAAGATACAATGGTGTCTGGGTGTTTCTACAGGAATTCTAAAGTCTGAAGTCTGTCTTTGTGGAAACCATCCCTCTCTTTGTTTATACTCAGATATCCACCTCTATTGTCACAATGGCCAACAATGTAAAGAATGAGCATAGCAGAGATATTTTCGCAAACTAATATGCTTTGTATTTTATCCACAAAGGTCATTACCTGTTGTTAGCTAGAACTGATGTAAATCAGGGAGGGGTATACCACGTATGAGCTGATGTTGTTTAATAAGGACTTTGGGATTATTAACGTGTCTTCCCTACAGAGCCACCCCTATGGTACTTCCATGCATATGTCCCTGCTAAACTGTATTGTCAGGAAAGACTCAGAGATGGGGAGGGAAAAAAGGAAAGAAAGAAGGGGGAGGGCATAGCGTAGAACCTGATTAGAGGAAAGAGAATAGATGCACAGAAGCTGGCTTTGGGGGGCTTTAGCCTCAAATTTCCTGAGTTCAGGATAAATGTGCAGTTCTACAACATCCCCAGTATTCAGTTTTCCTTAATTTAATGTATCAAAGTAGCAAACATTATTGCCATTGGAAAACTGTTTTGGGCTACCATTTTGTGGGTATTTTATATAGCATACTGAATTGAATTTTACATAGCATCAAAGTTGGGGTACCTTCTGATGATTTTATTTATATGGAAAACTTGGTCAGAATCTGTCTTCTCTTTTGAAAGAAATTGTGGAAACCATAACAGATTGCATATTGAATAATCAGTTCTAAAAAAGAAAGCTCACTTTAATTTTTATATAGCAATTTATCTTAAAAAGGCAGACCTTTTTTTGTAGGTTTGAATGTGTTGGATTATTTGTTACTAAGTGAATTCTAAGATGGTAGGAAAGAAAGTTCACTAAAATAATAGTTTCAATCGCTTCTGTTTATTGAGCAGTTACTATATACTTGGCGCTGTGGTAAATATTTTATATATATTATCTCATTTAATCTTTAGAATAACACTATGGGAAGATCTTATTATCTCCATATTACAGTTAAGCAAATTGAGTTTTAGATAGGCTAAGTAAATTACTTATCCAAGATGAGAAAACCAGTTAAGAGGCGAAGCCCAGAATCTGCCTGCCGTAAACCATAATGGTCCTTCCTCCCTATAGGAGGTATTTCTATGTCTAAATCAAATTCAGATCAATCCTATCTTGGTGACAGCAAGTCATTATGCTATATCTTATACTTCTCTTTACCTTTATTATACATCAACCTTTAATCCAAATAACTCTGGAAAATATCTAGACCAAAACCAAAACCAAACTAACACCAAAACCAAAAACAACGAAAAACCTTTTCTCGTTAATGTAAAAAAAGAAAGGCAATTGGATTTTCAGTACATTATTCTTCGTCATGACCCCTAAAAGGGTCTTGATCTTTGCACGGTCCTTGGCAAACTAATCGTGCACTGAAATTCATCTTCAAAGGGTAAGCCAGCCTTTTATTGTAGGTTTGAACATGCTGCATTTTTTGTTACTTAATGAATTCTAAGACGGCAGAAGAGAAATTCTGCAGAATCTGTCTAGGGAAAAGAAATGGTTCAAAACTGATGGCTTAGATTAATTTATCACATCAGAAAGCTTGACATCAGGTTGCTCTGTCATTATCCAGCACTGGTTAGTGCAACAGAATTGTTTCAAAGGCCTCACTCAGGGTGTAACTTTTTATATAAGAACAGGAAAAAGAAAAGTTAATTCCTGGCAAAATGATGCATCTTTTCACCTATATACCTGCTGAGGTTTGTTGAATCCTCGACAAGCTTACCTCATATAGTTTCAGCTAACATGTTACAGCAGGGCATTTCCGGATACTGGCCTGATTGGCTACTGGCAATCATGTTCTCAGTTTCATTACAAAATTGTGCCATTTTGGGTGGGGGGGCAAGAAAACAATAGGATGATCAGATCCCTCATTTTACATTGTTATTTGTCCAAGGTCAAGCACCAATTTAACAGCTAAAGTGAGCCCAGAACTGGGTGTTCCTGATTTCGACCCCCGCGAAGTTTCTGCCTCTCCCTTTTCTGCTTCTTTACAGACAAAAATGAAGGTTAGGAACATCAGTCAAAAACCGGATGTTTATTCTCTGTCTCTTCTGTTGAACTCAAAGGCTCCTGTGAATCAAGGAAGCAGGTCTTTCCTTTCTTCACTACACCATAATTATTTGTTTTCTAAGCAACACTCGGGATCAAATAAGACTTACAACACTTTTGGGTCCAAAGCAGGTGGTAAGTGAAGACTTAAAATTTAACGGTAAGTACATTATATATAATTTCTGATTAGGCATGATGGCAATGAAAGAAACAATAGCCATAAATGTAAAAACAAAAGATGAAGAAAAATAATTAAACTAGCAGGGAGTTTATAGCAAACATAGACCTCGGGGTTCTATTGGCCTCATGCCATTTTCAATGCACCTATAACTAAACCAAGTCAGCTCCCATGTCAAAGTGTTAGGAGTGGAGACACTGGGATGCTAATCATTTTCTAACAGGAAAGTCAGACAAGGTTGGGCTACAATCTAATTTGCGCATGAATACCTTAGAAGAAAAACTACTGAAGGTCCTGTGTCTGCTTTGCTGTCTCTCCACCACTAGGAGGCCTCTAGGATAAAGAAACAAATCCTTAACATTCGGGAAAATCACATTGTAACACAAGCACTACTATTAATTCAAGATCTACCCCTAACTGGAGTAAGTAAGTTGATTGATCCATTTCACCTCAGGCAAGTGGTCAGATGACAGAGAATAGCCTTATTAGGCAAAGGCAAAGCTTTGGTAAGTGGACTGTGAGAGAGAGCTGATATCTGGGTCTTGGTCTTGTCAAGATTCTGACTCTGAATTTGAACCCAGGTCTTTGGCTTCCTAGTTAGTGTTACAGCTGGACACTGTGGGTTTTGATTTTGATAGTTTTAAGCTGGCTCTGATTCCTCTTGAAAAAGATACGTATATTTTTTTAAGGCAGCGGGGTGGTGTACCTTATATATTCTTTCTTAAACCACTAACATGGGCTTTTTATTTCAATATTTTGGCTCAAAGCATCTCGAAGATGATATGGAGCTCATGCTAAATGGGTAAAAAGTTGTTTTTAAAGAAATGTCCTTTGGAACAGTCTATTAATATATTTTAAATAAACTTGTTTTGTTTTTTAAAAAGCAGACTGAGGTTTGAGCCAATGACCACCTTGAGGAAAGCAGCACAAATCTAAGTCCCTGAGAAAGAGAAGGGTTTTTTTTTTGTTTTTTTTTTTGTTTTTAATCGGATACCAGGGAGGAAGGATTATTACAGCTCCTCTGTAATAACACAGAGGGATTAATACAATGCCATGATCACCCCCAAGAATGAATACCAGTAAGACAATGGATGAAAGTTGAAATGCTCAAGCAATGCAGAGAAGAGACTTAAGTTTCTAAGAACAGCCTGAAAAAAAGAGGTGCTATAGGGTTCAAAAAAAGTTTAGGTGGGGAGGAAGGGGCAAAGGAAAGGATGTCCAGGAAAAGGGACCCAATTGGCAATGACAGATGGCTGTAGTTAGTAAGGAGGTAGCAATGTCCCCAGCAGGGAGTTCTAGAATTAGGAGGCCCAATATTTCTTAGGTGAATTGTTTTGCCTTGCTGAAATGGAACCCTCCTCTCTGGTCCTCCTTGAAGCCCTTCAAAACACTGCCACCTAGAGGAGTTAAAGAGGGGGTTTTGTTTCGTTTTGTTTTGTTTTGTTGTTTTACCACTTGGGGTTACAGGGAATCCTGGGGAGAGACAGGTGTGAGACCCACAGCTTTAGCAAGAAGAGGCTAGAGTTACCCTAAGCAATTTGCAGAAATGTAGCGGCCTCACTGGATATGACTTTGCGCTATTACAGAAGCGTTCAACAGAAAGTTGACCCCAGAACACCACAAGGGAAGAGAAAAGAATCTAGTAGAACTTCACACCAGATCTGGATTGCTTTCTACATCGTTCCTGACATATAGATACGCTCTTTGATGTACATTTATTGTGTTACGGTTCACGAATTTTTGAAACGCATGTTCCATTCAGGGACAAATCCTACCCTTCCTTACTCTGTTCTGAAATATGTTCTTTTTAAGCAGCTTTATCCAGTGGGTTAGATCTAGTTATTTTGTGTTTCAGAGCACTCGTTCAGTTGATAATTGCCTTATACTTCTATTGAACAATTTAAGTATATAATTACTCCAGGTTATTTGAGGTAGATTAGGAAATACAGATAAGCCAAAAGAAAAACATCTCTCGGTCTTACCACATTTTAATTTTACTAATTTATAAATAACTGCATGTTTATTTTTTTTTTAATTTTTTTTCCAACATTTATTTATTTTTTGGGACAGAGAGAGACAGAGCATGAACAGGGGAGGGGCAGAGAGAGAGGGAGACACAGAATCGGAAACAGGCTCCAGGCTCCGAGCCATCAGCCCAGAGCCCGACGCGGGGCTCGAACTCACGGACCGCGAGATCGTGACCTGGCCGAAGTCGGACGCCTAACCGACTGCGCCACCCAGGCGCCCCAATAACTGCATGTTTAAATTACACAGTAAAAACTTTACCAGCACCAACCAAGGAGTGGGCTGACTTGATTAATATATTTGTGGGTATCTAAGGATTTCACATTCTGGGCTTTTAGCTGTTGTTGAATGGAAATGGATCCGAAGGACATCCTGTGCCTTAAAAAAAACAGAGTAATGTAGTCCTTTTTGATGATGTGATGATGTTGTGCCAATTATGATATCGAGTATTTTTTTACCAAGTGCTTATTCAGCACTGTTCTGAGAGAGGGGTCCCCCACCCTAAGTAGCATGAGATGGATGAAAACATGACACCTGACACTGGACAGATGAGCTGACAGCAGTTTATTGGCCACACATACTCACAGCCTGGGAAGGGTGGGTCCTGTACAGAAGGCAGGGCCACACTTGGGAGGCGCTGCGGGAGCAGACTGAACCAGCAGGGGTAGTGGGAGGCAAGGTTTGTAGTAATGAGAGGAGGAAGTGCCCCCTCGGTTCCCACAGTAGGATGGGATTGACTTGTTTGAATAATTGTGTGGGCTGGAAGGGAATAAAACCCATCAGGCTCAGACCTGGATGAGGTGTAGCTGACGTGGCAAACGGGGAAGCTAGTCAGGTGAGCACATTTCCTTCTGCGGGGCGTGGGGGGGGGGGTGTCTGTCTGGCAAGAGTACAGGACTCACAGCTAGGCCTCTGGGGCCTTCTGAGGTTCAAAGATGCCAAGGCAGCCCATGAAATTTTAGGCCCGACGAGGTAAGCACCTGCTATGTGTTTAGCAGGATGAGTAAGGCGGCTCTTAAAGAGCTAACAATCAAGTTTGGAATACACATCCACAACCAAATAATTACAATGCATTGTTGTAAGCTCTATGGAAGAGGTATCCATCGATTAGAAGTATCGGGGAAGGACTGGCTAATTGCTTGGGGCACTTGGAAAAGGCATCATATCAAACAGCAGTTTTGTTTGTTTTTTTCTTAAGTTTATTTATTCAGTTTTCGAGAGAAAGGGAGAGAGAGAGAGAGAGAGCACGCACATACAAGCAGCAGAGGGACACAGAGAAGGAGAGACAGAATCCCAAGCAGGCTCTGCACCATCAGAGCGGAGCCCAAGGCAGGGCTTGAACCCACGAACTGTGAGATCAAGACTTGAGCTGAGATCAAGAGTCGGACACTCAACCGACTGCGCCACCTACGTGCACCTCAAACATCAGTTATTATACCGGGTTGTTACTATAGAAGCTGACAGAGGGCTGGGAAACAGCTTCTCATTTCCCTGCACAGAGTGAATGTCCCTTTGACTGCTAATGTTTCCAAGTGGACATGTCTTTTTCATGGCATACTAATCCCCATGTGGTAACAATTGAGCCACTAGACCCATATTTTCCCATCCCTCACCAGACATGGCAAGTACCCTGTGTCTGTGCCTTCAAGGTAGAAGACACAGACGTGCTATTTATCCCTCTCTCCCTGGAAACAAAGCAAAACAAACAAAAACCAAAACAGAACAGTTGTCTTCTCTCTCTCTGTCTTGGTCTGTCCCTGCCTCTGTTCATCTCCTCCCCCATCCCCGTCTGTTTCACGTCTCCTCCTCCCTTTCCTCCTCCTTCCCTCCCCCAGCTTCTTCCTCTCTCTCCTCCTCCTTGCTCCCTGCTGTTATCACCCCCACCCCCTCTTCTAGTGTCTGTCTGCTGAAATGGTTGATGCTGTATACTGCTCTTAATTCTCTTTTTTGTTCTTGTATCTTCTGCTTCTTGTCACCTAGCCCATGCTTTTTAGCTTTTAACCCACAAAGACATTGATATTTGGAAGCCATACGTAGCCAAAGAGCATTCTCTTTTCATCCACACATGCGCTCTAGTTGGCAAGTCAACCAAACACAACGTTTGACAGCTCAACTCAATGCTAACTGCTGGAGGTCAGTTCCCGTCTTTTCTCCCGACCCCGTTAGTACAGGCTTGGTGTTGCGGCCGTATCGGTCACAAAATAGTAATATTTAATTAATATTTCAACATGTTTCCATCCAGTTTGTGGTAGTAAACTTACCATCTCTGATGGGCGCCAATAAATAGTGTTTCTCTTCCCCAGATGCAATCTGGACAAATTGAGAGGAAAAAATGGCAGATGGAGATCAAAATATCATGGTTATTACTGACAGAGGCTAATGTAGAAGACGTAGCTTAGTGAGGGGCAAACGGGCCTGCTAACCGGGCCCCAGGGTTTGGCAGATTTACTGGCTCTCTCAGGTGTGGCCTCTGGACAGTCCTGCCCTGTAATGGGAGATTCACCCCAAGAGAAGGGCAGAGTTATCCTAGTGCTCAAACGGGGTTCCCCCTGGAGCCTCCAATTACCCCAGCTGCTCAGATGTGTGGAGAGAGACCAGGTGCATTTAAGAAAAATTTCTCCTGAGGAAAACCAGAGAATTGGGAAAAAGCATTTCTCCTCTACCATTTCACAATGGCTGTAATATGAAATTATGTACTTCAGAAAAACCAGTGTTTGTTAACCCCTCTTAGTATTATAACACTAAATTAACTGTTTAAGTTTTAGATCATTCTATTAGTATATTCAGTATTTGCAGTGCATCTTAGTTTGGTGAAGGGAGGACTTACAATTTTAAAATACTGTTGAAACACATCTTTGTGAATTGTCTCAGGAGTTATGACTGATTGGTAGCAAATATTATTACAAAAAAATTCTTATCTCTTTTTATAGAACTCATTATACCTATCTTTCTACAGTCTGGGAAAATTAAAAAAAATTGTAAAACATAGTCATAACACTGAAAAAGCCTGAGATGATTTTTGACATGAAAAGAAAAAAGAATTTAAAAGTAGCAAAAGCACGACACTGATTCAATATTAAACATAATTATGCACTACTTTAAAATGCTTCCTGGGTCATTTAGCAATATATATATATAGTGTATTATGGACATTTTCCAAATTTGATGGCCTAATGTGAAATATTTGCTATATTAAATGCAATTTAACACTTCACGTTTTTTTGCCTCTTATGAATAAGTTATTGATTTAAAATTTGTATGCTGCTTTAATTCATGAAAGAGTAATATGGAGAAATGATAGGGCACTTTACATTGCCAAAATAGTTTGCAAACTTTAAATGAATAATGCAGACAGCACCCCTGGGAACAGGCCATGGGCTCTATGCACCTTATTTCCACGAGAGTTTCTGGGGAATAGAGTCACACAAATCACTGTATTCAGAAATTGTAACGTAACTGCGCATACACAGTTTCTACAGGGAGAAGGGGGCCTTGAGTCTATCAAACGCATGACAGAAAGCTCATAGAAAATGAAATGGGCACCCGTCCTAGAGTAGGAGCTTAGGGCAGCTATGGTAAATGTATGCATAAACATGTTCGCCAGAGAAAGGGCATTCCAAAAGCAACACATGATCTCACTCAGAGACTACTTGAAATGGAGACCAGAAAACCCAGGAGCTCACTGGTCCTGTGAGATTTTTTTCCCTCATTATAAGATGCACACAATGCAGTAAAATACGGAAGCGACACCCATGTAAATTTGTCTTTAGAAGAGATTCCCGAAGGGAAAGGGTAGCTCAGGAATGAACAAAGCAAGGAAATGGCAAAAAGGACGAACTACCACGGTCTCCAATGACCTGTTTTACACCCTGTGTCCTGAGAACTCATGAGTTCTGCATCTCGTAAGGTATTTCACTGCATGTGTGGAGGAGCAAATGATATATTCTGATGGAGAACTGATAAGCTCTAGGCCAGGAGCAGTTAAAAGAAAAGTCCCTCTTCTCCGGGCTCTATTTGGAGCCTCACTTGTATTATTATCCGCTGCTGCTCCTTCACACCTCATACCTTCCTGCATCTCATTCTTGCTGGCCCGTGTTCAGACACGCTTCTTGTGGCAGTCATTTTATAATGCTGAGAATTTGTCTTTTTTAATTCCTCAAAGTTACGACTTTAAGGGGGGGGGGGGTGGTATTTCGTAAGCTATTTTTCACGGCGGTTCCTGTTTCTCTTGCCAGATTTTAAGAAGGGTCCATCTGCCTTCGCCAATGCACGCTATAGACGATGAATGTCCCCGGTAGCCACCCTTTGCTAGAGAAAGAATTCTCCCCTGGTGCTGTTCTGTCCTCTCTGCTCTGCTTAGTGCCTCCTCGCTCTGTGTCTAATCCACTTTCCTGGGGGTGCTGGCCCCCGGGGTGCTGCAAGAGAGCAGGTAGTTTCAATAGTCTAGCGGGCATGTAGCCCTTGCCAGTAACAGGGACTTAAACAGCTGGGGCTTATTGGTCTCACCCAGAAGATGTCTGAGGATAACACAGCAGCTTAGTGCAAATACGTCGGATCTAGACTCTTGGAGCCATTTTACTCTACTGTTCTTAGTGTGTTGACTTTTGTCATCATGCACGTCACTTCCTAGCCGAGGAACGGCTTCTGTGATTCCAGTGCCATCCCATAAGTTTTCTAGGCTGGGAGAAACAGCTAGGGGACACGAAGGCGCCTGTACCTCCCCTCTCTCATCTCATTGGCCAGCACTGTCACGTGACCACTCAAGCTTCCAGGTGAGGCCAGGGAATGGAGATTTTAGCTGCTTCTAGTGGAGAGAAAGCTATAAAAGAACAGGGGATGGAAATGGACATTGTGTCAGCCACACTGTGGTTTTTATAACAAACGTGGAAGAGGTCCCTTTCCGACCTCTCCCCAATGGTCAGAAGTGATTGAGCCCATGCCGTTTCCTATGTTCCACGATCATACTCTTCCCCTAATTTTTCATAGCACACCCTGTTAGTTTAAAAATCAAATATGCGGGGCGCCTGGGTGGCTCAGTCGGTTAAGCATCCAACTTCGGCTTAGCTGGTGATCTCCCAGCTCATGAGTTCGAGCCCCAGTCTGTGCTGACAGCTCAGAGCCTGGAGCCTGTCTCCCTCTCTCTCTCTGCCCCTCCCTCCTTGTGCTCTCTCTCTCTCTTTCTCAAAAAAATAAAAACACTAAAAAATTAAAAAAAATAGAAATCAGATATGCACTCTGTAGGCTGCACTGGAACAAGGATAATAATCACAACGATATTGATGTGTTCACTAATTGCCTCAGTTAATGTTCAGTTATTGAGTATTTATCTTTAACTGCTGAGCGCTGGGATACAAAGCCGTGTTTCCTGTCATTGAGCGTATGTCTTATCTACACAGTGCTTGATCGATTAGGATTAGCTTTTAGCTACTAAAAGAAGATTCGAGCAACAGTGATTTACACCATACTAAGAACCTGTAATTTACTCTTAAAATATTCAAAAGGAGGTGTAATTCAAAAGGATGATGTCTCTGTGATTCCCCACATTGTTGTAAGAAGGCTGCTACAGCTCCGAACATCTCATCCTTCAAGAATGTGTCCAAGACAGCCATTCTCTTCTATCAGAGGACACAGTCTTCCCTGGAGGCTTCCTCAGCAGACTTACTGGGTAGAAGGGTCATACAGTCACCGCCAGGATTAAGGGCGGCTGGAATGGAGGTGCTTACCTAATGAACAAGGAGAAGGAGTTGGGAATTAATCCCGAGTAGCGAACCAAGTGCGTTGTCATGGATGCTTTACAGCTTTCTACATGCTTTTTATATTCATGATTTCATCTTATGACTCGATGGGACTACAGTCCAAACATACTAGAAACTCAAACCTGGAATCAGAGGTCCAAGCAGTATCTGGTATGTGGGAACTTCTGGCTGGGAAGTAATTTAAAGATCCTTTGAAGGTGCAAATTTAATACAAGGGTTTTAAAGATATTATAATGCATTTTGCCTATAAAGTATATATACAAGAACCCAAGGAGTGATTTGGAAGATTTTATAGTTTGGGAAGATAATTACACAGTGGGATGAGAAGAGAAATCAGGATACATGGGTTCTAGCCTCAGCTTTTGGTAACACACCGGAAGGATGCTGAGCCTCTGCTTCGTCATCTGTAAAAAGTACTTGAACAAAATTAGGTGACTCCTAGGATCTTCTCAAATACATGAATACTTCTATAATCATGATGCTAGAAGTCATGAGTTAGAAGAATGTTAGAAACCATCTATTACAATGTCTTTTCACAAATGAGAGAACTCAGGCTCAGAAAGGTTACCATTTGTCCAGATTCATTCATCTAAGTTCGAACTTTGAGTCCTAGTATATGACATACTATACTTCCACAAATAATTGATATTACATCCTAATAGAGTTTTTAAAGATTCGGCCTCTTCCTCTATCTTCTTTTTCCTTTTGGGCAGACTCTTTTCAATAGCAATGTACTCTATTTAATAGAATGCAGATAATGAGATACTTTAAAGCCCACCTTTTCACTGCAAGGTCTTGGGCAAAGTTCTTGACCTCTCTGTAAAATAATAGCTACACCTCCTTCATAGTTTTTTTTTTTTTTCTGCTTTTTTTGAGGACTAAAGAAATCTACTAAGAAAAGTTAGTGTCGTGATTGACACAGCAAGAATGTAATCCCAGCCATCCATCTCAGTGCTTAAAACTCCTCCAGGCTTCAGAAATGTCCTGGACCAATTTCCCCAGTAGGTTGTGTGGAGGGTGAGTCCAAATCTTGTGACTATAATTTGATCTTTATACAGTTCTATCTTTTGCCTTTACATTCTATAGATCTGAAGTCTCTGGGTAATAGCCAAGGGCGTAACTGGAAGCCAAACCCATCATTTGGGCCATCGCGGAGCTCAGTAACCAGTGATTTGTTTGAGACCATTCAAATCACTTGAATCAGGGTTCTGAATCTGGGCTTCATGCATGGACCACAGGGGAACAGGGAATTACCTGACATTTCACTGAAACAGGTTTTTTTTTTTTTAACCTCAGCACTATTTATTCATGTTTTGGGCCAGGTAATTCTGAAGGGCTGACCTGTGCTTTGTAGGGTTTAGCAGCATCCCTGGCCTCTACCCACTAGACCCCAGTAGCGCCTCTCTCCTCCTGATAATCCAAACATCTCCAGACCTTGCCAAGTGTCCCTGGGGTGTGTGTGGGGGGGGGGGAGGGGGGTGGTGGTAATCTCCCTTCTCCCCCTTGAGAACCACTGAGATAAAGTTTAATACGTGTATTTTTTTTTTCCTGAAAGGCTTATCAGTCTCACCATATTCTGAAAAAGTCCTGTTATGACCTCAAAAAGGTTGGAACCAGTTACCCAAATCCTTTCAATATGATAACGAGAGAGCACATATCTCCAGCTGTAGTTGTGGGGAAAATGTACACCATTATGGCTAACTAAAATGATGCAGTTTGAAAATTTACTATGAAATATTATACATACCTACCCATTTGTAACTTTCAACTACTTTGAAAAAGCACTTCACAGACTGTATCTGGGGAAGTATCTGCTTCCAACACTGCTATTCCCAGATGGCGGGATTCTTAAAATACTGTCTTCCGCAGAGGCTCCCACAGTCCTCTACTGAATGTAGCTCTAAACTTCCAAAGGGGTAAACGCCCGATGACAAGCATAACAAGAAATCTGATGGTGGTATTGATCATAAGAATGATTGGATGGAGAGATGGAAGGGAAGGGAAGGGAAGGGAAGGGAAGGGAAGGGAAGGGAAGGGAAGGGAAGGGAAGGGAAGGGAAGGGAAGGAGGGGGAGAAGGGAGGGAGAGCGAGCCAGAGAGAATACAATGCCTTGAAGGAGGCTCCCAAAGAAGGTTTCCCGGGGCAGAGGCTCGCGCTGGAAGTCGCCCCCCACCCCGCTCCGCCGCGCCTTCTCCCTGCCTTGTCTGGAAAGACTCTTTGCCAGGCAGAATCCCCCAGCCTTGCGCTTCCCGCTCTGATGTCTCAGGCTCGCGTCCACACTGGCCTTGTTCACCCTTTCCAAAGTGACCACATCCCAAGAGTCTCCTCAAAGCTCCAAAGGGTCCCTTTACCCAGTTTTAAGGCCCCCCCTTCTCCACCTCCGGCAGGAAACGGGAGTTTAAACCTCAACCCCCAAAGGCAACCAGGGAACGTGTCTGGTCTTCCGTGGCGCCTCCGGAGCACCGAGAAAACCAGCAACTTTGTCCCCTACTCCTGGGTCTGTGTGCCTCCACGCCCTCCCCATTTGCAGGAGTCGCCACGAGGGGAGGGCGGGGGGGAGGTGGGCGCGGGCTGGGGGAGGCGCGGGAGTGGCCCCCGGGGCGGGCGGGGTCTCGCGAGTTCCCCGCCGGCAGCGCCGCGTCCGCGTTGCGCCGGCCGTGGGTCTCCGGGCGCGAGGGGAGGGGACAGGAGAAAGAGGAGGGCCGGGCCGCCGAGGGGAGGAGGCGGTGCGTGCCTCGCCTGCCAAAGGGAGCCCTGTTCCTCTGCGTGCGAGCACGGGCTCCCCGCGCGTGGCCACCGCGCACCGCCCCAGCCGCCGCCGGAGAGCGCGGGCAGCAGGGGGGGGCTCCGCGGCCGGCGGCGCAGCCCTGCCTTCGGGAGACCCTCCACCTCCGGCCGGACGCCGCTCTCCGCCCCGAGGCGGGCCCGGGGTGGCTGCGGCTGCCGGGGACCGCGGCGGGGAGGGAGGACGCTCTTCTGTGCCGTGGATGTTCCGCCCGCGGAAGACAGCAAGTTGTGCGCGCGCCCCGGCCGCCGCCCGCCGTCCGCCCGCCGTGTGAGTAGGGAGCGCCGGCCGCCCGGCGCCGCGGGCTCCGCTCTCTCCCCGCGCCCCCTCGTCCCCGGCCGCCGGAGTCGGGCTGCTCCGGGCGCCGGACTTCCTGAGCCCCGCGGCGCGGTCGGCGTCCGCTGTCGGCGGCCGCCTCCGGGGGGTGCTGCCTGCCCGTGCTTTTCCCCTCCCTTGGCGCGGGCCGGCTGCAAGATGCCCCTCTCCTCCTTCGGGGCTCGGGGGTCATCGGGTGTCGTCCAGGCTGGGGTGGGTGGGTGGCGGGGTGGGTGAGGCCACTGCAGGGGGCCGCCTGTGGGCTCGTCTTGGCCTCCCCTCGGGGCGCCTCGCCTCAGCTCCAGAAGAGGGCCCTCCTGTCCCCAGGCAGCCCCCCCCCCCCCCCCCCCCCCCGCCACTCGTCGCCCCCAGCCTCAGGGCCCGGGCAGACCAAGTTCAGCCGCTGACGCTGACGCTGACCGCAATTGACAAGATTAACAACAACAAAAAAAAAGTAGTTGAAGTTCCCCGGGAGTGACACACGACTGGAAATGGGGTGGCGTGTGGAGAGGAAGCGGTAGGGGTGGGGGCTGGCTGAAGGGGAGAGGTGAGGGAGAGGGGATTTGCTGTGGACCCTGAAGGCTGGAGTTAAGGGTTCTGGGAATGGAACTGTAGGGCGCATGGGCTCTGTGCTTCTGTATTCCCTTCTTTATGGAAAGTGTGGGAAACCGTTCAAGAACTCCTTTTGAAAGGAAGGGAGGGGTGGAAAGTCAATGCGCGTGGAACTCTTTGAATGGCTGGGGTTCCATGTAGAAGACTGGGAAGTATGGATTACTTTTCAGATTAGACAGTGACAATCATTCAGTGGGAGAGACGGTCCCAGCCGTTGTGTCGGAACCAGTGAATCAGAAGGAAGTCACACACAGGCTTTCTTTCATTTACACTAGGAGAAAGAAGGTGGTTAAGACTGAAGGGATTCACAAATACTACAGACTGAGTACAGGGCGTGCCTAATAGTTGCATCCAGTCTGTGTGCCTAGACAGTCTGTAATATTTGTTGAGTTTATAGTGCTCTGCAATTGTGAAAATTATCCTAATAATTTTGTTCGGGCTCATGCAGAGTTAATGCACCTAAAGGGACACGGAAAAGTTGCTCCAAATTATAAGCATGAACTTGCAAGCCAGATAAACAAACCATGGTATGGTTCACTTTATTTTAATATTTGGAATTATGTTTACTGCCAGTAAAAATGCTACATTACTTTTACTGCGAGTATGTGAAATGAATTCACTGGCTTGGCAAATAGAAGCCATGGATTTCTTTAAGTAAATAGCTGTCACAGTTAATTTGGGAGCATTTATAGGAGATAAAGACATGAAAAAGCTTTGAGCTAGTTTGACAAAACTTGAATTTTAGAAGCGTTTATAGAGAGAATCAGTTCTTCCCACTTTTTGCAGTGTTGAGCCAAGTTTGAATGTTTATTAACTAAGGGTTGTAGACCAACTGAGCTGGTGTTATCACTTCCCTGAAAACATTTAACTTTTAATGTTTCTTATTGTTTTGCCAGGGACCATCATCCTTACTACAGAGGATGGGAAGTTGATGGCCAGTAAGACTGAAGATTCACTGTGTTGCTAGACGTGTTACAGAACGTGGATTGCCTGCCATTCCCTGGTGGTCTCCAGAGTAGTCACACAGTCCCAGAGTAGTTACTTTGGGCCCTCGCTGCCCTACCTGTTGAAAAGATGGCATCCAGCCTGACTTGTACTGGGGTGATCTGGGCTTTGCTCTCCTTTCTTTGTGCTGCCACCTCCTGTGTGGGGTTCTTTATGCCTTACTGGCTCTGGGGATCACAGCTGGGCAAGCCGGTGTCCTTCGGTACTTTCCGGAGATGCTCCTACCCTGTGCATGATGAAAGCCGGCAGATGATGGTGATGGTGGAGGAATGTGGGCGCTATGCCTCCTTCCAGGGCATCCCCAGTGCAGAATGGAGGATCTGTACCGTCGTGACAGGCCTGGGTTGTGGCCTCCTCCTCTTGGTGGCCCTCACTGCCCTCATGGGTTGCTGTGTGTCAGAGCTCATCTCCAGGACAGTGGGAAGAGTGGCCGGAGGAATTCAGTTTCTGGGAGGTAAGTGACTTGTTAAATTTGACTCATTTCCCGGAATCCCAAAGCAATATTGAAAATCGTGCTGCAGTTGTCTACTGAAGTCCTGATAATTGGCACATGGAATGCTCTGGAGAAATAGGCGTGGGATGGCTTTGGTGATAGACTGCCGAAGTCAAAGATTTTTATTGGAATGGCTTTCCACCTTTGAGAGCTCTGAATTTCTGTACATCCTTAGACATATATACATCATTGGCCCACTAAGTGCAACCTATATGAGGCAGTAACATCGGGATTGTTTATAATGTAGTAGGGGAGACCGTTCAGGTTTCATAACTTCCTGCTTTTCTTGTTCAACAGTCAACAATTAGATTCTCTGTGTCTTACTGGCATCTTCAGGTCTTTAGAGATGAAGACGTCATAGAAAAATAGAAAAGTTTTTGATTCAACATTGTTGTCATGAGCCTTCAATACTCTTTGGTGGGTGTAAAACTGACCCTTGCTCAATCTTAAACTGTATTTCTAAATAAATGATTACTGCTTTACATGAGAGATCAGTTTAACGTGAACAACTCTGGATTCCACTATGCTACGGATACAGCTATAGGCTTAATTATCTCACTAGGATTTAACTTCGTGGGATGCTCTTGCTGTGAAGAAAAAAAAAAATAGCAAATGCTGTTTGCTTGTCCAAAATGGACTGCATAGTCTCACTAACACCAGAAAAAGGTTTGATTTTTACTTGGGTTTCCTCCAGCAAGTATTACTTCAATATTTCTGGTCATATGGTTTTAATTATACTTTATATATTTTCCACTGCGCTTTTCACCTCCATTCTTCAAACTGACGGGCTGAACTTGTCTGATTTATAGTCCGTCCTGGTAAAATATGACAACCTGTAGATAGTACAGAATGAAGGGAAATAGGAAGCCAGGAAAATGTATAGAAAATATTTGTAACTTCATTACAAAGTAAAAGTCTGTTACTTTCCCATTTGGTGCTTTCTTATAATCTTTTGTGAAGAATCCAGAAGAAGAAGGAAAAAAAAATGGGTAGTTCTGAGATAGAATCTGCATGTTGAAGAAACCCCGACAGATTATTGCAAGTTGTTTGATATTACACTTTGAAGTCACATTTTGAAAGAGAAAGTTCTCAAGCTAAAAATGCAAGGGGCAAACAAGGTTTGCGTTTTGAAGCAAATGACAGAGTTGTTTGCAGTTCTTTATTCCCCTACTGGAGGTAACTTTGTTCTCATCTGTTTCCCCCCCCCCCCCCCCGTTGTTCTGCATCTCCTTCTGCCCTGGGAGGCAGTTTGGGAGGCTTAGCTGTTTTTTCCTTTAGTGCTTCAGTTCTCAACATCAAGCGGAAGTCTTACACGTGATACATACAGATATTCATATAGTAATACCGTAAAACGACGAGAAAGTTGTTGAAAGTTGAGATAGAAGTCCTGAATTTGAAAACTTTTTGATACTACAGATTTCAAAGATAGAGTTAATGCCAGGAGTATTTAATTTTTTTTTTTTTCTTGAAGAATAAACTTGATTTGCTGTTTGTGTTTCACTTGGCTCAGGAAAAATGCTTTGGCAGCTTCTTTTTCTCCTCTTATATGTCTTACTGGCATCTTCAGGTCTTTAGAGTTGAAGACTTCCCAGAAAAGTAGAAAAGTTTTTGATTCAACATTGTTGTCATGAGCCCTCAATACTCTTCGGTGGGTGTAAAACTGACCTTTGCACAATCTTAAACTGTATTTCTAAATAAATGATTACTGCTTTACACGAGAGATCAGTTTAACATGAACAACTCTGGATTCCACTATGCTACAGATACAGCTATAGGCTTAATTAGTAAATTAGTAAAGTAAATATTACTTTTCAGTTTGCCTTCATTTTAGGGCAGGGACTGCAATTATTTCTGGGAGAACAGGAAAATGCTTACAAAGACAGATCAGTTTTTATTGATCAGCTTTAACTGTATAATGAAGGAAGGCAACAGGAAGTAAATCTGAGACCCATGATTTATGCTTCCCTCTCTAAGTTCCATATAGATTTTTTGGAATGATATAGAGCTACATGTTCTATTTTACAGAAAACTCCAGGGGAAAGATCATTGGAGAAGTTATGTGTATTTTTAAAAGGACCTTCCTCTCTCCCCACACTTTGTACATGCTTTTCATGAACTCTGCATGGCAAGAGTTACTGACATTAAGCTAAGGATATAGTTCGCAGTTGGTACTCTCGTTTCTCATATATATTTCTCATATCTGGCAAAAAAATAATTATGAATGTAAAACCTAAAAGAGTTTTTTTTCTGATTCAAACCTCTTGAGGGCACAAGTAAATACATCCCATTACTCAAGATAACAGTGCGTTTAGAATTACAAAACAGCTTGAGGGATGGAAAAGGTTTTGAAAACTGCATGAATCGGGGCGCCTGGGTGGCGCAGTCGGTTAAGCGTCCGACTTCAGCCAGGTCACGATCTCGCGGTCCCTGAGTTCGAGCCCCGCGTCGGTCTCTGGGCCGATGGCTCAGAGCCTGGAGCCTGTTTCCGATTCTGTGTCTCCCTCTCTCTCTGCCCCTCCCCCGTTCATGCTCTGTCTCTCTCTGTCCCAAAAATAAATAAACGTTCAAAAAAAGAAAATTTAAAAAAAAAAAGTTCAAAACTTTAAAAAAAAAAGAAAACTGCATGAATCACTATCACTTAATATTCGGCTAGTTGGGGAAAAAAAAAAGCTTCAAAAAGAATTTTTCCTGTTACTCATTCCATCATTGTTTGGGGCTTTATTCATAAAAACCTGAGTGGCAAGTAATTTTGTTTTATGAAAGTTTTCACGAAATAGGTTTCATAAAGACTGCCAGACCCCAAGCCAATGGGCTCTTTCAATTCCATAGACGGCCGCGCTTCAGAAATAGAGTCAGCATCCAGGGTACTCTGCTATAAGGCGGACTCTCTTACTGAAAATGATTCACCCAGAAGGGTTATGTTTAGCTAAAGTTAGGGTTGCTCCAAAAACAACAGGAAGCGGGAGAATGGCAAAGTACAGACGCGTCCTGCTTCACCCTGCCTGCTGTGTCTGGAGTTCGCACATATGGTGTAACATCAGGCAGTAAAACCCCTGCAGTACTTTGGAACTCGTTAAAGGACAAAGTGTCAACCTTAATTTTGAGTTGTCTTGCTACTTGGTTAGAGGTTCAAATGTCACCTGTCAGCTGGCAGAGCAACACAAGATCAGACTGTTGCGTAGACATTTGCCCCCTATAGGAGGAGGACGTCAAGGAATCAATGTATTGTGCTTTTCTTTTTTTTTTTTTTTTTCCTTTTTCTTTTTGGGACAGAGAGGGACAGAGCACGAACGGGGGAGGGGCAGAGAGAGAGGGAGACACAGAACCGGAAGCAGGCTCCAGGCTCTGAGCCATCAGCCCAGAGCCCGACGTGGGGCTCGAACTCAGGGACCGCGAGATCGTGACCTGGCTGAAGTCGGACGCTTAACCGACTGCGCCACCCAGGCGCCCCTCAACCGACGTTTTAAATGTTAGTATCACACTTTTTGATACATGTGTCAGGAAAATACCTTATTGACGCGCTCTGTGAATAGAAGCATGGGGGAACATTGTAAAGACATGTTAGGTGTGCCTGTAAGATTCTGTAACAGGTGATTGTGAATGTCGGGATCTGAGTGTGTTGATTTTGTCTTCGGAAATTGCTGCTGCCGTACCGAAGGGGCACTGAAGGGAGTCCCAAATTTATATCAGGCCACATTTAGCTTGAATGTACGTCACATATGTGTGTAAAGTGGGTATAGAGTGCTCCTCAGTAGCAAGCAGCGACCTTTCCAGTTTGGCAGGTGTTCTTTTCTAAGAAGCCAGGGAGATCATCTTCTTAGCTAATTGATAGTTAAGTGCTGCTGAAGACAGTAATGATGACGAAGTATTTCTGTGAGTGTCCCTTTCTCTGTGTGCGGAAAGCACCATTGCCTTTCCGGAGCCTCTTCACGATAGGGTTCCACCTGGACCTGTCTGTCACCCTTTAGGTTGAGGGCTTGCGACTCTCCTTCCCTTGCTCCACTTTGAACCTGACTTGTCTTACGATATGCCACATCATGCCTTCCTTTCTTTAGGGCTATCTGTCTAGTGACAGCTAAGGAATAAGATAAATGATGAGTGTTGGCATATTAATGGGCATGGTGACTTTTTAGTGACAGTCTTCACTGAAAGAAGCTGCTCTGATTTTAAGAAATCCAGAGACTTGTTAGCCCAGCTCAGGGAGCAGGCAGGACTCTTAGCTGTCCTTTAAGTTACACCTTGTGGATTGCTAACTACTGTACTCCTCCATTCAGCACCCCCAACTAACACTGTAAAGTCCCGGTGAGGTGTCTTGAGTTCTGAGTCTACAGTTCTCAAACTTGACCATGCATCAGGATCAGCCAGGGCTTTTAAAATACGGGGGCGTCTGGATGGCTCAGTCAGTTAAGCATCCGACTTCAGCTCAGGTCATGATCTCACGGTTCGTGGGTTTGAGCCCCGCGTCGGGCTCTGTGCTGACAGCTCAGAGCCTGGAGCCCATTTCGGATTCTGTGTTTCCCTCACTCTCTGACCCTCCCCCGTTCATGCTCTGTCTCTCTCTATCTCAAAAATCAATAAACGTTTAAAAAAATTTTTTTAAATACATATCGCTGGGGCCCGCCCAGGAGTTCCTGATTTGGGTAGGTTTGGTGGGGAGCCTGATACTTTACATTTCTATCCGGTTTCCAGATGATGCTGGTTCTGAGCCTATATCTTGAGAACCCTGTTCTAAGTTAACCATTTCGTACTTTAGAAAAATGTGAATTCTGGTAGATGCTTGACTCACAGAACTTAGTTAATGTTTAGTTATGTTATAATCTGATATAAACCTCTCAAATTGGGCTATGGAAAGATACTACCTCTGCAGCGTGGTATTGGCCAAGGACATTCTTGTTGTACCTGTCTGTGTTTTTGTCACAGAAAATTGTTTTCCTGAGGTTCTCTCTTGATGCATACACATGTGATAATTACAATATGTCCATTACATAATATGTACATATATTATATATTCATTTATTTACCATTGCCATATGCCAAGATTTTATAGATGGAGAACTCAAAGTAAGAACTCAATACACCCTCTGTAGTTTTCCTGCCGTAGATTCTCAGTA
>NW_024412428.1:17309222-17404114 GCF_014898765.1 Herpailurus yagouaroundi | reverse complement strand
CTGATGGCTCAGAGCCTGGAGCCTGTTTCCGATTCTGTGTCTCCCTCTCTCTCTGCCCCTCCCCCGTTCATGCTCTGTCTCTCTCTGTCCCAAAAATAAATAAATGTTGAAAAAAAAAAAAAAAAGACGTGAAGGCTCTACTGCAGACTGGAGAGATGCGCGAAGACAGCCCTTGGCCAGGTCCATAAAGCTGTGTATTTCTTGCAAAAGCAGAAAGACTAGGCCAGGAGGACATCAGGAACCAGCCAGTAAGAGCTTCTGCCCGTAGGCAAGATGGCACCCCAATGGGCTGTGAGGAAGGTCAAGTTCTCCTGGTCTTAGGCATCTCTAGGGAAAAAGATGATGCGCTTTTGCTGAAGAGTAGTACTTTCCAGGGCCACAGACCATGTCTCACCTCGCAATCACATGTCCCACATGCATCGCTCTTAAAGACGAACAAGGTCCAGAGGGAGGCTAGTCAGTGCGGCGGCGTGGGCGGGGCTTTGTCACCGGGAAGGAGCGAGGGGCCAAAACGAATGCCACAGGGGCCATCTACTCTGAGCCCTGGATTTGTTGCAGGCAGGGATGTCAGTGAATTAGCTGGCCTTTTATAAAATCTAAAACACCAGATTTTATGTTTGCATTTAATGTTTTAAGATTATATTTTAAAATGGTCATTGCCACCAGTTTTCTTGTTTTACATACTGTCCCCCCACCCCCAGAAGAATACGTCTTTTAAGGCTTAATTTGGGAAGTTTTTCATGGTTTTCAGACTTTCTCGTGAAGCTTACAAGTTTTCCATATCCATAATTGACATCAAAATTCAATACAATATTCTTTTAATCCTCTAGTGGGCCTAAAATTCCCTAAGGACTTTTATTTCTTGTGGAGGGTTCTCCTTTGTCCCAGAGAGTCTGATTTGGTAGGTCTGGGTGGGGTCCAGGTGAAGCACTTTTAACAGACTCCCCAGAGGTTCCAGAACACACATGGTCAGTCCCCAGGCCACATTTTGAGAAACAGGAGCTAATTTTATTCACTTCAGACCTCATGTGATACTAGTATTGGGGCATAGACTTACATCCACCATTGAGCTAAGGATGAATGATCAATCTCTTTCTATCCAGAGTTATTTTGGGGACAACATGATACGAGCAGCAAATTATCACAAGTAGTGTAGGAACAGACCAGTTTATAGCTGTGTTCTCCCTGATCTTACAGATTTTGGTGTTCCTGGTGGACAGTTAGCCCCGCGTGTACACTCAGAAAGCAGAAAAACCAAATCTTTCCACACTTTGCTTAGATGAGGACTATTTTCATTGGTGGCTCCACCTGCAAATTAGGAACCTGCTATCATCTCCTGTGCTGCGTTTGCACCCTTCGGCCTACAAGTGCGTTGTTGCTGGCTTGTGTTCTGCTGGGTGTGCTAAAATCTTTCCTTACTGACAAGTGTGCTCGGTTGTTACCTGTTTTGAATTACAGGTTTTTATCTCCTGAGTTTGTATTTCTGAGGAAAAAAATACTGATGATAACAATTCATTAAAATGACGCAATAAGGAGTTATCCATTGCTCTTGAGTCTATCATGTTAGCAGCCACACTAGACTTTTTCCCTAGAATTATTTAGATTGGTGTTTTCGACAGGGTCCAAATCTTCATTTACTTTACGCGGAGTAGAGTCTTTCTAAGAGAGTCATTTGATCTTTAACTTCCTTCCCAGCTAACATAGCCATAGCTAGACAACACTGAGGCCAGGGTTAGTATGGGTTAGTTAGCCTCTCTAATGAGGAGATTGCAGATTGGTTAGCTGTCATGTAAAAAGCATGCTGTTATTCACAAAGAAAGCAAGCCGAGGAACAGGATTCAAAACCATTCCTATTAAACACACACACACACACACACACACACACACACACACACACACACACACTCTGGAGAACTTTCTGTCATCCTACATGTTATCACAAATACATTGCCCACCGTATGTACAGTTATCATTAGTGCATGGTGAACACTTGACCTCTCCAGCTACCTCCAGCTTGGCAAGACTGCCTTGTTGTGTGTGGTGGTTGTAGTCAGAAAGAATACCAGCATCAGGTTCAAAATTTATTCGCGGATGCCATTAAAACTCTTTTTTTTTTTTTTTAACTTAAGTTATCACCCTCCAGTGCGTTCTCAGGGACACCGATTCCTGGGTGTTCCAATAGATGTTAACAGGAAAAAGCAAATAGGAACACGTGGATTTGAGAAACAGTTGGTTATGGAGAGTTAATCCATTTCAGTACAGCAGAAATCACAGGGCATTCAGGGTGTTGTCTATTACCAATCTCCCGAGGGGAAGGCGGAGGGTATAGTATTAAGTGTTTAGCTAACTCACTTGGGCCCAGCACCCTGAAGGGACCAGTACTCTGGAACTTACTCAGTTCTCATTTTACCCTGTTGAGGCAGGCAGTTTATTCTTTTTCGCAATTTATTCTTTATTCTTCATTCTTTTGCCAGAAAACTGAATTCTAGAGAGTGACACCCAAAGTTACCCATCAGTTATCGTTTATGCTGTGAAGGCTGTCACCATAATAAAGTGTTAATTGAAATTCCACCTTGTATTATATGTAGAATTCAGAATATCTGACCGTTTTGCATAGTGTATCTCTTAACATAGGCGAATATTTTTCTTGTTCCCTTTGTCCTGTTTATGCTTGTAGGACAATAAAACCACCTGTAGATTTGACAGAGCAACTTGTTGCCAATTCTCAAATAACAATTACAGGTTACTGTTAATAATGTAATATGCAGTAGAGAGGCCATTAGGGGAGAGTGCCAAAACATCTGACCGATGTCTTTTAACAATTATTTAACAGAAGAGTGCTACCTTTCATTCTTACATGCTGGCTGAGTTTTCTAGTGTAAGTACCCCATTGTTAGAAGCCTTTGTAATAATCCCTTGTTAAGGCTAAAGATAATGGTATTTCCAGAGCACACACTTCTTAGATAACAAAACCAAAGACCTTGTGTCTTTCTATAGAAATGAAAGATAATGTTAGACGTTGTCAGTCTTCGTCTTTGAAGTGTTTGTGATGGAAACAAATAGACTTCTATCTAGATCTCTCGGATGGGCTCTATGGATTTCCCAGAAACTTCTGAATGGTTATTTTTAGACGATCAGGAGGTTAGATTCAACATCGCTCTGGTTCTGGTGCATTGATATTGCTGACTAATTATCGGGGGACCGATAAAAACGGTTCTCCGTTTTTCTTGTATGTCTTATGTCGTCAACTGGAACAGGAACTAAGATTTATAATTTTCTTCTAGTCCTACAGTAACTAGAATAGTAAATGACATCTTCTATGTTCAATGAACACTTGATGTATTACTTAGTTTCAATTATTTATTAGCAACATTTTTATCTTTAAGGTCTGACCTTGTTCTTCCCTACTTCACAGAATTATTTCAGAGGTGAAATAAAATAATGCCATCAGTGTGAAGGCATTTGAAGCAATGTCTCCTTCTGATGAACCTGCATAATGTTAGTCATCTCTGTTGAAATGATGCTGCAGAATGCAACTCTCTCTTCAAGCACATTGTAAAAGCTTGGAGCGAGCTTTATTTTCTGCAATGAAGAAACCAGCTGCTATGGGTCTGAAAATTTTGTCCCCCACCAAATTCACCTGTTGAAATCCTAATACCCAAAGTGACGGTAGTAGGAGGTGGGGCCCTTGGGAGGTGACCAGGTCCCGAGGGTGGAGCTGTCCTGAATGAGATTAATGCTGCTATCAAAGAAATCCCGGAGAGCTTCCTTGCTCCTTGCGCTTCTGTGAGGATCCAGTGAGAAGAGGGCCCCCACTCAACTGCACTGGCACTTTAATTTTGGACTACCAGCCTCTGCGACTGTGAGAAATACATTTCTTGTGTTTATAAGCCATTCAGTCTGTGGTATTGTGTTCTTGAAGCCTCAATGGACCAAGATACTAGCTTTGCTTCACACTGTGTCCACAAACTTATTTGGGAATGGCAGAGTCCTACTAACCTGTAATAGGCAATAAGATCTCTTTGAATTCATGGGCAACAGAGTAACCTTTGGGAAATGTTGAGTTAAAATACATTGTAAATCCAGGGGATTAGTGTTTATGGGCATTTAAGACTACTGAGTGCCTGTTATATGCCAAATAATGTGCTAACTGTTGGAATAGAACTGAGATAAGGTTCCTGCTATTAAGAAGCCTACAGTCTTTTTTTTTTTTAATCGTTTTTGTTTATTGAAGTATAATTAACATACAAAGTTCTATTAGCTTCAAGTGTACAACATAGTGATTTGACAATTCTATATATTACTCAGTGCTCCCCACGATAAGTGTAGTTATCATCTGTCATCAAACAATGCTATTATAGTATTATTGACTATATTCCCTATGCTGTACTTTTCTTCCCCTTGGCTTGTTTATTTTATAACTGGACATTTGTGTTTCTTAATCTTTGTATCTATTTCACCTGTCCCCACCCATCCACCTCCCCTCTGGCAAAAAGGGAAAGTTTGTTCTTTGTATTTATGAGTCTGTTTTTTTCGTTTGTTTGTTTTGTTTTGGGTTTTTTTTTTGCTTGTTTATTTGTGTTTTTATATTCCATATATAAGTGAAATTATATGATATTTGTCTTTCTTTGTCTGACTTATTTCACTTAGCACAATGTCCCTTAGGTCCATGCATGTTGTCACAAACGGCAAGATTTCATTCTTTTTTATGACTCGGTAATATTCCATCATATATATTTAACCACGTCTTCTTTATCTGTTCATCTGTTGATGGACACTTAGGCTGCTTCCATATCATGGCTGTTGTAAATAATGCTTCAGGAAACATAGGGGTGCGTATACCTCTTTGAATTAATGATTTTGTTTTCTTTGGGTAAACACCTAGCAGTGGAATTACTGGGTTGTGTGTATTTCTATTTTTAATTTTTTGAGGAACCAAGAAGTTCACAGTCTTATGGAGGAAACCAACATGTAAATTGTAGTTACTATACAAAGGACTCATGATACCTACATATGCTTCTAAGTTTTGCTGACTGCAGCTGTTTGCTGGTGAGGCTCACTCAGCAGCCAAGCCAGGTACTTGCCAGCCTCACGACCGTGTGCCAGTTATTCTCCATTGTGCCCTTCTCCCGCTTGGCTATCTATTATGGGAGTCCACATTTCCCAGAAGCCCCGACACCCGGCAACTGGGTAGTTGCAGCCAGTGGGAGGAGCTTTTGGGAGACGGGAAGCAGGGAGAAGCCAGGATATTTCTCCCTCTCTGGCTCCTCCTTGGGCAGTGTCTTTGGTAGCAGTTGTCTCTTCTCCTGGAATGCCCTGCCTTTCCTGGCCCCAGCATCTGTTGGGAAGCCACTGCGATAATCCTACCCTAGCCCAGTTCTTCTAGTCGCTGGTAATGCCATCTTCGCCCAGTATCACTCCAATTTAGTGGATAGCAGCAGTTTCCTGCTCTTGCCACTTTCCGGGTCACCTCTTTTTCTCCTGTTTGGCTTTTTAGCTCTTCCATCATCTGTGTCACCAGTTTCCTGTGCTATAGTAAATTGTCTGTGTTTGACACACCTCAGGATGGCTTCTGCGTCCTCAGTTGGACCCTTGCTAAAATACAATACATAATTCAAATTCCTGCCTCAGGCAAGTGGAAGATCATGTCCTACTGTGAACTTTTGGGATTTGTGGTGAATAGACAAAAATCACAGATGTTTAATCGAGAAGACTGGAGTGCACTAAAGCATGAACAGATACTGGAGAGGCACAGCACAGGGAATGGCTTGACTGGGGGGGAAGGGGGTCTGCAAAGGGCTCATAGCTCAGGTGCTCGTTGAGCTGGGTTTGAAGTTACGAGGGGAAAACTTCCTGGGCCCTCAGGCAGGGGGATCATCAAGTTCTCGAAGCCAAGGAGGTGTGAAAAGATCTGATGTGAGTTCAGGGAATGGGAGCAGACTATATGGGGTGGGGCAGGTATGCTGTGACAAAGGACACAAGTGGGGAGGACACATGGAGCCAGGCTGTGCAAGTCCTCGTTTCTGTTCCACGGTACGGATTCCATACTCAACTAAACTCAAGCTTTTGAGTGGTTGTGGGTAGAATTGACTTAGGAGCTATATAATCTATATCTAATCGCAATGAGGAGTAAGATTGATTTGGAGAATAACAAACACCAAGGAAAGGCACTGAGAAGCCCATAGTTGCAGTCTTAGTCAGAGGTGGTGAGAGCCTCACTGAAGCTGTGGGAATACAGGGAACAAGAGTTTGAAGACATTTCTTTCTTTCTTTTTTTTTTAATGTTTATTTATTTTGAGAGCGCGCACGCATGGGGGAGGGGCAAAGAGAGAGGGAGAGAAAGAGAATCCCAAGCAGCCTCCGAGCTGTCGGTGCGGAGCCTGATGTGGGGCTTGAACTCCCAAACCATGAGATCATGGCCTGAGCTGAAATCAGGAGTCAGACGCTTTAACCAACTGAGCCAGCAGGCGCCCCTGAGGACATTTCTGAGGTAGAGGTCAACAGGTTTTGCCGTCCTTATTTTTAGACGAATAGATGAATGAATGAGTGAATGTCTCAGTAATTTTGTATTTCTGTTTATTTAAGAAACCAGATATTTTCTTTTTTTCCCTAGTCCCTCAGAAAATTAAACAAACAAACAAACAAACAAGAAAATGTGACTTAAATTATAGCAGCTCTGTTTTTGCTTACAGAGCAAAACATTTAAAAAAGTAATAAATATTGTTGTTACCACAGTACGTAGATATAATTTACTATACAACTTCACAGTGTGGATATTTCTATCTTAGAAAATTTTGTACATTCGTCTGTGTGTATATGAGGGTTACTGACTGTGCCCAGCACATTTGGAGGCTTCGAAGAGGAGCATTTAGATGACAGCTAAAGTAACTGTCAGTGTCATTGAACTTCACTGGCTTCTTACAAGCAGACATTTCCCCTTTCTTTTCCAAGATAAGTGTTATTTTTTATTTTTTTATTAACTTTTTTTTTGATGTTTGTTTATTTTTGAGAGACAGAGAGAGACAGAGCATGAATGGGGAAAGGGCAGAGAGAGAGGGAGACACAGAATCAGAAGCAGGCTCCAGGCTCCCAGCTGTCAGCACAGAGCCCGACGCGGGGCTTGAACTCACCAGCTGTGAGATCATGACCTGAGCCGAAGTCGGACACTCAACTGACTGAGCCACCCAGGCGCCCCAAAAGTGCTATTTTTTTTTAAAGTTTATTTATTTTGGGAGAGACAGAGACAGCACGAGTTGGGGAAGGCAGAGAGAGAGAGAGAGGAACAGAGAGAATCCCAAGCTGGCTCTGAGCTGTCACCATAGAGCCGGATATGGGGCTCGAACTCACAAACTGTGACATCGTGACCTGAGTTGAAACCAAAAGTTAGACGCTTAACTGACTGAGCCACCCAGCTCTTCCTAAACATGCAGGAAATAAGTGCATAAGTAGATAATAAGTAGATGTAAGATTGATTTTGTACATCTTATTTTCAGAAAAGTTTTTGACATTTTCAATTATACCTGTATTTCATTTATAAAGAAATAAATGAATGCTATTGTCAGCGTGTTTATAACTGAAAATTGCCATCGGTTACCTGTGGTAAATGAATGTTTCAGCCTGGAGACCTAATAGATTGCTGTCCTCCCTTATGTTAGTCATGTTACATTCGCATATTAAGGCAGAGCAAGAAAGGAAACTGTGTGTCCCTTGGAATAACCAAGGGATAACCTCTGAGTTAATATTGGCTGTGGCTTTTGTCTGTGTTCCCTGAATCAACTGCCCTGAAGTCCATGAAACATGAAATGTAGTTTTGTCATTCCAGTGTAATTTATAATTCTCATGTATTTGTCATATTGAATTTTTGAAAAGAAGAGAATAGCCTTTAAGCTCTAAGATAGTATGACTCTGGGATTAAATCTAATCCTCATCTGTAGAAGGCTTGTTGATGAGAGCCACTGCGTGTGATGCGGACCTTTCTTGGTTGTTAACCTTCATCTCTACCTCTCAGTTCGAGTTTCACTAACACATGCTCCTCATATCATCTTATGATGACATCACCTGATTGTTCTCTCAGCCGTCCACGAATGTGCCTTCCGTATGGGTGGCAGATAGCAGTCGATGACGTTGGATGGGATTGGGTGCACACGGGAAACACCAGATTCCCTACGAGACCTTGGCTTTCCAGCATACGTGTGGCTGGAAAGGGCCAGTGGTACGTGGTATAGCTTTTTCTCATGCTTGGCCACTGTTGGCCCACCAGAACAATCCAATTATTTCTCCCGTGTTATCCCCGTATTATTTTCCCCACATTGTTTCTCCTTCCCTGCTCTGTGTGCACAGTTGTCTTGGATCCGGATATAAGATTTCCCATGTTCTTTTCATGTCTAGAAAGGAACTACAATGGAGTCATTATTTTCTATGATGTAACGTATGGTAGGATGTCATTTTTGTTGCTGTTTGTGTGTTTTATGTTTCCCATTTGCTGTTACATAACCTAATTTAAATGGAAAATTGTAATCCTTAGGTGCAGCCAATTCCTTTATGGTCTCTATAGTCACTTCTAAGTAAGTAAGAATTAATTCTGCTAAAAGTGTTCTGAGGAAGAATACCAATTTTAGCTTTAGAGGGAGTTGCCCTGGTAGTTACAAGGCTTAAAAGTATAGTCACACTGGGTGTGACAGTATGAAGAAGTATTTACTCTATAATGGTGCTTCTCTCATTCATTTATTCAACCGGTGATTTTGTTTTCAAGTTATTATGATATCTTTATTGATTGGCCAGAAGTCACAAAATGCAACTCAAACAAGTTTAAGGGTCAGAAAAGGAGAGGGGACACAGGCGCGTTCTGACACCCGGCTTCAGAAAGAAGTGGGCCCGGTCTGTGGGGCAGCATTTAGACTCATTCTGTGTTTGTCTTTGCTTATTACCGCTTTGACTTCCACTTCAGCCCAGCAAACAGGCTTGTGTTTGTGACTCTGTGACGCAAACATGGTGGCCAGTGGCCTCAACACCATGCATCTTGCAGCTTCACTTTGTCTGGACCCAGATTCAGAAATACTAGCGAAGGTCTCTGGTAGGGGGTATCCATCTTCAACAGAAGATTTTTAAGTGCTCACTATGTGTCAGGCTCTGTTCTAGCTGGAGATAGAACGCTGGTATGATAACGTATGGCTCTTGTCTACCTAGAATTTTTGTGTGAGAGATGAACGTTAATCAGATGCTTCCCCCAAAATGAACGTAAAGCTACAAGTCTGATAAATGTTAGGAAGAAAGTTTCATCATGGACGGTCGTGATCTCAATGAGGTGCCAAGAAAGACTTTCTGGAGGATGCAGGTTTGAACTAAGACTTGAAGCATCGAGGGGAAGGAGGAGAGGGCCTGGCAGCTGGGGAAGCTCAGGGACAGAGCCATCCGGCTGGGTGAGCAGGAGGTCTCTGAGGCGCTCCGGGACGGAAAGCCCGCGGGAGGGTGGGTAGATGAGGACGGAGAGGGAGGGGAGGGCAGGATTCATGCCAAGGATCCGGTACTCATGACACTCACGAGATCAAAAGCCAATGAAGAGGAGAAGGTGTTTGTGCAGGGAGAGGTTTGTCCCTGTACCTACTCACACGGCGACTTTGTTCAGTTAAGGCAAGTTATCGGAGAGTTAAGTTGAGAGGTAGCTGGCTAGAAAGCACATGGATTCTTTTCACTTTACCAGTCTTTTTGAGGTTGAGTTAGTCATTATTTTATCTTGAAAAGAGGAAAAGTCGGGGCACCTGGGTGGCTTAGTCGGTTAAGTGTCGGACTCTTGATTTCGGCTCAGGCCATGATCTCACGGTTTGTGGGATCAAGCCCTGCATCAGGCTCTATGCTGAGAGCACGGAGCCTGCTGGGGATTCTCTCTTTCTCTGCCCTTCCTGCTCACGCGCATTCTCTGTCAAAAGAAATAAATAAGCATAAAAAAAAAGAGAGAAAAGTCATTATGGAATTTCTCTGTGTATTGTTTGAATATGTGAGTTAAATAATACCAATGTCTAGATATTTGGTTAGGGGACACAACTGTTAAAGTTGGGCACCCTTCAAAGGAATGGAATGGAATGGCGAATGAGTGGAAAAGGTGCCGATATGCAATTGTTATTATTTTCCATGTTGCTCTATCTATTACATCTATACCTTTCCTTCATGGCATTTAGTACACTTGTGATTACTTAATTTTTACAATGATGTGTATAATGTCTTCTCTAATTGGTTGGAATACACCAAGGGCAGGGGCCTTCTCTGTTTTATTTACCATACTATCCCCAGAGCCTAGCAAAGTACCTGAGAGAGAATAGGTAATGAGAATTTTCTGTCTACTTGATACTTGGTATAATCTGTTTGGAAAGCTATTGTATATGTATTTTTAATCCAGTTCCATTTTGCATCTACTCCCCAAGTTCCTACTTTGCAGAATGGGCACAGGTGCTAGGACTTGTGTTGAATACTGACTTGAATATGACAGTGTCTGACTTCAAAAGGCACAAGCTCTAATATGAGGAATTGTACCTATAAATGTGGCACAGGTGCTAAGAGGATTTGGCGAGGTGTTCTTTGGCTGATGTCCTCAAGATCTTGTGAGAGATACATATGGAGTAGGCTGTGGGATAGCTGAGCTTCCGCTAGCCTTACTCACCTTGGTACAAACCCTGAGTCCTTTCTCCTGAATCTTCCTCACTGCCCATCGAAAAAGTCAAAGAGGGCCAAGCCCAGGGTACAATAGGGGCTCGGAAATGTTTTGCTTCTCATCCAGTTCCTTTGTAAAATGCTTTCCCATTTGTTGGGGGTCAGCCTAGTGGCCACATGATCGTTGAATTGTGATCTTCCCCTCCCTTGCTTTACAAGATTGACTCTGCCTTGGTTCCCTTATTTCCCTACCCGTCACCTCCCTCAGTAAAATAAAGTCTCCCTGGACTGCACTTCATTTGGATGGACCTTAGGGATATCTACAGAGTGGGGCTCTAGACTCCAGGAAATGCAAGATACAACAAAGAGGATGAAAATGTAATCAACATGATTTGGCCACCGATTGCGTTGGTGAGAATGAACCTCACTGGCGGCCCTCTGTTTTCATGTCTGTGTGTCTCTTGGAAGGAGCCTGACATTGTGAAGAGTGAGCTGTCGGCAGGTGGCGAGGAGGTGAGATTAGTTCTGGACAGTCTGTGGTTCAGGTTCTGGTGGGACTTCAAGGCCGAAGGGCAAGTGGACAGCTGGAAAGATCAGGGTTAAATATGTAGATTCGTGAAAATATATCTTTGAAAACCTTCATGTGAGAGAGTAGTACTTCATTTACTTTCAACACTTCTTTTACCGGACACTTTAAATCCAGACACTTCCTTTTACCATTTGGCTATCCGGGTTGATAGGCAGGCTCCTAGCTCTGTCTACCCGAATCATCATGTCTAAGCTGCCCCTTGGACAGTGACAGTTGCTAAGCACCCACCACGCTGGTGAGATTACAGAGAAGTTTACACTTTGTAGGACTAGATTTTATTTTTCTGGGAAAAAAGTCACAAGAAAAGCCAAGGTAGGAGAAAAAAAATATTCTGCATAACGTTCACTCACTAACACAGAAATGGCCTAGGGAAGGAAGGAGTCTAGAAATGACCGTGTAGTTAAAAAAAAAAACAAAAACAAAAACAAAAAAACAAAGGAGCAAAGGGTGAATAGTTTAACTTCTTTTTTTTTTTTTTGATGTTATGCATAAAGATGGCTTTCTATTTTGATTGCCTGGTGGAAGAAAGTCCGTTCATTTATCTCATCCACCCACTGGTGGCTATCCTGATTATAGCCTCCTCGTAGACACCATTTAAAATTCAATTTGGCTGCCTGTGCCCTTGGTGCTCAGTAGGTTTCATTAAATTACATAGCATAGAGCTCTTCTCCTTCCCTGTGTGGCACCATTTTATGTACATTTGACTTCAGTGTAATTTCAGACAATTATGCTTTGTGCAGAGTGGTTTTACCACAGTAATCTTACCGTCCAGTTAGGGCTGATCTGGGACTCTGAATCTGATGAGTTTTTAAGATGGTGGAAAATATTGGATGAGGGAAATGTTTTTATTTCTCTATACTTGCTCTATTTAGCTTGTTAGGCTTGTAAATTGTGGCAGATTGTTTGTGTAGCATTACTTACAGCATAAGATTAGAATAACAACAGCTCTTCCCACATGGGATGCTTCAGAATTTTACATGCAATCAGATCCTGGAAAAAACTGTGTCTGTAAGACTGTAAGTAAAATGAAATGCTGGTACTTTTTTCTTGTATTAGCAAATCTTCAAGTGCTGCCTTCTGTTCATGTGTTCGCATTATTCTATGGCCATGTGTTGCTGTGTGAAACGAGTGAACACAGGATCTGGACAGGGTTGAATTCCGCCACTCATCAGCCTCGTGGCCTTGGGCAAGTTACTGCCTCTCAGCCCCGGTTCCTTCAATTAAGACTAATAGTAACCCTGACTCTTTGGGGTTTTGTGGAGCTTAAATATGTGTAAGTTGGGGCACCTGGGTGGCTCAGGGGGTTAAATGCCTGACTCCTGATTTCAGCTCAGGTTGTGATCTCAGGGTTCTTGAGATTGAGCCCTGTGTGGGGCTCTGCCCTGATAGGGTGGAGCCTGCTTGGGATTCTCTCTCTCTCTCTCTCTCTCTCTCTCTCTCTCTGTCCATTCCTTGCTCATGCATGCTCTCTCTCTCCCTCCCAAAATAAATATGTAAACATAACAAAGTAAATAAATATGTGTAAGTCATGTTAATATGATATAGTAGATGTTCAGTAAATGATGGCTCTTATGATAGCTCATCTGACTTAAAATTTCAAACTTAACTATACCTTAAAAAGCTAATATGCTTCATTCATTACACACATTTATTGAATCCTGCTCTAGCTATCAGGGATAAAGTAATGAGTAGAAGCAGACTAAGAAAGAAATAAAAATTTTATATACACACACACACACACACACACACACACACACTATGTATACTATTGTACCCTACTGCATTTCTCCAGTTAAGTTTTGAATTAATAATGCAGGTGACTTATTATTCAGGACCTCATAACAGAATTTGTAACTGGTCATATTTGACCGCCACAGATTATTATTTGAAGTGAAACCTAGATATCTGTATAGGTATTCTCAACAACTGGACAAGTGAGCCCTTCCTTCATTATTTCCTTTCCTTCCCTTCCCGCCTCCTTCCTTCCTTCCTTTCTTTCTTTCTTTCTTTCTTTCTTTCTTTCTTTTTCTTTCCTTTCTTCCTTCTAAAGCATCTGCCTGCATATTGTGGGTTTTCTCCATCATGGTGATATTTTTTATATCATCTGTGGGTTCTGCAATGTTTTTTCCTTTAACCCTCCATTTCTTCTCTGATGCACCCTCATGTATTTGTAGCCTGATTACTACTATCTATATTTTTGTCTCTTTTGAATGACCCCAGAGACCAACTGAAAGAAAAATTAGTTCTTTGGAGTTCCAAGTCAACTAATGTCAGCTACTTTTACTATGGCATTTTGTAATACACAAACACTTTTGTACACATTTTCTCATTTAATCTTAAAATCCTGCTGCAGCTTTGTGCTTGAAAGTGTGATCGGTACTGTGGGAAACAAAGAAGTAAATATAATACAGGCCTGTGACCTCAAGGAGTTTATAAATCATGGCTTTGGTCACCAGACTCACTCTTCCTCAGAAAGATGTCATTGTTATTCTATCAGCAGCAAGCTTCAGTGCCGGTTATATAGCTAGATAGTTATTTTATCTTCATAAAATGAACCTTGCTAGTGTTATTTGCAGGTGTGTGTTGAAGTGATGTTCTCTAAGATTAGAGCTCAATACAGGGGTATTTGAGTTTTCATTTCTGATCCATAGGGGAATTGAACTGAGCAAAATAAAAAGAAAATATCTTTGATGGTTGTATGTAATTCTTTAAAAACCAAGTATATCGTAAGAGGAAGATGAAATGTGTTTTGAAATTGAAGATAGAGATGGGGCAGAAGAATGTGCTGTAACACAGTGAATTATTTTGACATCAGAGGCTGAATCCCGTAGAATGACGAGACATTTTACTGTCTTTAATACATTACGAGAAAGTTCATGTCATGCATAACTATGTGTAATTGAAACGTGCTACTATGACAGTCATGATCTCTGAGCAATCACGTAAAAAATCATCTGGCGTTAAATATTGTTCTCATTCAGCATCATGGTGCACTATCACATGATTTCAAAGGACTCCGAAGGCCTGTGCCAGAGGTGAATGTCTGTCATGTCTTGGCTGCCTTCCTGCACACCCGCCTTCCTCTCATCCATCTTCGCGTGGCCTCCAGAACAATCTTCTTGGTTGTGATCATGGACCTTCATGCCCCAAATACCTGGGTTGCTCCCTGGATGTTAAGGACCTTCTACAACGTGCTCCCAAGCTCCATTTGTCACATTACCACTCCCTCAGCCCCTTCCTGTGCACCCCACTTTGACCAAAGTGAATTTTATAGTGTTTCCTGCGCAGTCGCTACCTAATCCCACTATTGTGCCTTTGCTGACGCTGTTTCCTTCACCCTCTCTATCCCCTTTTCCCACACCCAGAATCTGTGTCTTTCAAGGCCTGACTGGAATGTTGACTTCTTCATAAAGTCTTCTCTGATTTCACAACTTGAAGGAATCCTGCCTTTCGTCAACTTCCTTGGAACTTATCTTTTTTTTCCCCTCCTGGCAGGAAGTCTGGGGGGAGCACTCTCGACCATGTATGACTGCCAGCCCCCCCAGACACAGTCTCTCAGCATACCCTGTACCTATCGCTATTTTTACGTTCATTTGGCTGATTTGCTAAAACTACTCTGGGAAATTTTAAATCCAGGTATCCAGTTTGGAGTCTAGGACATGTTTGGCCTGTCTCCCCTATGTTCCACTATGATTAATCCCCTCCCTTCTTTTGGCTAGGTCCCTTCTTATGTCCAGCACCCTCGTACCTCATAGCAAAAGAGATTCTGTGGAATGTTCTGTTTTGGATGCCGATAGCCCTATGCTGAAAATAAAGACGTGTTTAAATGTAAACATTCCTGATCAAGTTAATTTCCAAAGATGATCTTGTTTGACCTGTTCCTGTTTTAGTTACACTCAAAGCAGCACACAACACTAAAATAGCCAGCAATAGGAAATGTCACTGTGAGATAGTCCACAGCCATTACTCCGTGTTGATTTAGCCATTTTTGTCAGGGGTCTGTCTAGGGTGCTTTTTCCTATCACTCCATGATGATTGATTCAGCCATTTACTTTCGATAAAAACGAACTCGTTTGCTCCTCTCCCGAAAAGGAAAGAGAGAAATTGTCAGTGATACGGGTTGACACAGGCTGCCAGTGTGTATTTTAAAGGTGGTGAGTGTGGCATTAAGAAACCTTCCCTCTCGTTCAGCCTTTGTTGATGGAGAGCATGTCGTACCTGGCCAGCTACCAGGACATTCTTGCTTCTGTGTTACTAAACATTTCTATTTCAAATATTAGCAAGCGCGGCCGTCAATATCGGGGTTGTTAGAAGGACACCCATAAGCCCTCAAATCAATATGGATAATGTGATCGTCATTAGGGCCACCATGCCAGACCGTCTGGTAGATGATCACAATATACCTAGTGGGACAACCGCTCTTTGGGGTAGGTGGGACTTGGCTGTTTTGAGACAAGTAGAACACCTGAGTGTGTGCCCACCGAGATTCTCTCCTTTCACTTTTATTTGGAAGGACTCGTGCCTTTTTCCAAAATGCTAGCTTTTCGAATGTGTAAAAAGATTTCCCCAAACTGTGAGCTACCATTGGCCCCCGAGTGTTACCGCGTTGTGCTTGGCGGAGCCACGCTTTGCTTTGTCTCTCAGTGTGTCGCATGGAGGAGGGAAGGAAAAGGCCAAGAGGAGCAGCAGAGTCGGGGGTGTTTGTTCACTTGAGGACTAGATCCTTTTCAGCTGCCACGTGGGATATTTGCTCAAGTTTTAAATGTCAGTTTAGCACTTAGATATTTTTTTCTTATTTAAATGTTACTAGTTTTCCACGGTTCTGGGTGTCTCTTTATCCTGTTGATTCCACAAGGATAATGCATAGATCTGTCTCATTAGAGTTCCTCACATCTTTAGCACACCGTATGTCTCAACGAATAGCCGCCACAAGGATGAATCCTGTCAGTAAGGAGGGAAGGATGATGACAGATTAATAATGTCCACACCTCTCGTGTAGGACTGGTGACATAATCTGCGGGGTCCGGTGCAAAAGGAGAATGGGGACCCCTTCAAAAGGGATTAGGAGTTTCAAGATGGCGACACCAGAGCATTAAACCGAGGTGCGGCCACGTGTCGTTGCACCAGGAAGCCGTCCTGCTCTAATGCAGAAAGGAGCCAGAGGTGTGAATTCCCATCTTTCTCGTTTTTGCCTGGGAATTAAACATATTTTATTCTCTCACTTCTAGTTAATAGTATGGAAGCTTTGCTTCTTTGATTCCTAATGAAACAGGAAGAACAAGTACTTAATAGCAGTACCTGTCACACCACAGATTTGAACTAATGCTCAATTTACCATCTTTGAAGTCAGCCCGTGCCAGTTTTCTTAACATGAAATTTAAAGCAGCAAACTCCACCAACCTGAGCAGTCCATTCTCATCCACGGCGCTAGTGTTTTACTGACTTTAACTGCGTTGCCCTGGTAAATCACTCTGACCCAAATCTAGTCTGTATGAACTCTGGTAAAATGATCAGAAATTAGAGCAGTGAAAAATGAGCTTCTTTCCTCTGCAGCTTTGGAGACATAGAGACAAGTTCAAAATGGGATTGCCAAAGAGTCACTCGTCCCAGGAAGACGTAAGATAAACCATTATATTAAAAAAAAAAAAAAAAAAAAAAAAGCCCCTGGGGTAGGTTTGGTTTACAAGTGAAATTGAATTGTAATAAAGCAGAAGGAAGAGGGATCTCCTCCAGGGCTCCGTGCACAGTGCATAAACCTGAATGGAAAGTAAATGCTGGCCCCTCTGCGGTCTGAACAGATTTACAAGTAAATTGGTGATTTCGAATCAGACTTGTCAGCACAGATTATCCTGCAGCTGCTGAAAGTAAATCTGAAGATCAGAAGCTGCCCACAGTCCGCACTAGGCTGCCCCATGGCTAGAAATGAGCCACAAGGAGAAACTGCAGCCCCGCCGAGGGAACCGACCAGCGGAGGAAGGCGCCTGCTTCCCAGGACCTGCCCCTCATGTCCCCCTCACCTCCAAACTTGAACTTCCGGAATGCCACATTGCTACCAGCGCCCTTTGCTGCTTCTCATCCTTCAGTTGACTACTTTTGTGGCATATCACGGGGTATTTTTGGAATTAAAGTGAGGCTCAAAATAAATCCGGCCACCTCATGTTTCTGGATCCCTGGGCATAGAGAATTAGTAGTGAAGGACAAAGATAAGACTACAATGGTATGTTATGACTCTCTGTGGAGTTTCATTGTACTAGTTTTTAATTTATGTAGGTAATGATGCGCTGGGAGACTGGGAAAAATACATTGAAAAAATCATCACTTCCCTATGCTGAAGTATGAAATGCAAGTAAATATCCTAGCAGCTTCTGAAACGATTGCTCTGTGGACATTAGCTGGATCACAATCTGGGATTTGTGAACATGTTACCTTTCTGCCTTCACATCTATGCTCTGGCCTCTGCTACTTCCAGGAAAGGTAATAGAGCTCTAGTCACCCACATATGTGGTCATGATTGGGTTTTCATTTGATGAAGCAGAGCAGGGAGGAGGGAGTAGAAGTAAAACCTGTGGGACCCACCTCCTCGCCTGATAAAGGGAGGCACCACATCCCATGTCCTTCTTGCACCTTTCTCCCACCGCTCGTGAAGCGGTCTCTGTTCCCAGGGACTTTGGCTTGTCATCCTCCAACTAAATACGGCTGCTAGACCTCGCGCTGCAGTGGAGCTGGGAGGACAAGGTGTAAAGACACAAAAATAGATATCTATTATATACTCACTATAGGCTGGACGTTCTTATGTGCAATCTCCACCACATTTCTGTAAGGGAGGACTGGCCCTGTTTCACAGATGGGAAAGCGGAGGTTTAGAGAGGTCAAGAGCATGGAGCAAATTAGTGGCCATGCTGCAATTCAAACATGAATCAGGTGAGCCCCAAACTGTTCTTCCCACCCCTCACCCCCCATGTGCTATGTTGCCTCCCTCTCTGTGACACAGAAGAGTTCTGGTAAAGCTGTTCCTGTTCTGTCCAGAGACATCTCTGTTTCCCCAGGGATGATCAGAGAAGGTGCCATGGATCCCATGTAGGTTTTTAACATCTGTGACTTGAATAATTAGGAAATTGAGGAAAACTATTCCAAGCTTCCCTTTTTACATTTTATATGTATTTCCTATAAAGTTTCAAAACAGATGAACTGTTAGCCAACTCATAAATACTAGTATTAGAAAGGATTAACTAGATTCAAAATTATTTCCAATACTTTCTTGTGGGGCAAAGTAGAATAAAGAAACAATGTTTTTTAAAAACTTGTAAATTAAGGGGCACCTGGGTGGTTCATTCGGTTGAGTGTCTGACTTTGGCTCAGGTCATGATCTCACAGTTTGTGGTTCGAGCCCCATGTCGGGTTCTGTGCTGACAGCTCAGAGCCTGGAGCCTGCTTCAGATTCTGTGTCTCCCTCTCTTTGCAACCCCCCCCCCCCAACTCTGTCTCTCTCTCTCTCTTTCAAAAATAAATAAACATTAACAAAAATTTTTAAAAACTTGTAAATTAAAAAAAAAAAAAAGCACGGGGTGGGGTGCCTGGGTGGCTCAGTTGGTTGAGCTTCCTTCTGACTTCGGCTCAGGTCATGATCTCATGGTTCATGAAGAGCCCTGTGTGGGGCTCTGTTCTGACAGCTCAGAGCCTGGAGCCTGCTTCGGATTCTGTGTCTCCCTCTTTCTCTCTGCCCATTCCCTGTTCGCACTCTTGTCTCTGTCTCTCTCTCTCAAAAATAAATAAACGTTAAAAAATTTTTTTTTAAAAATAAAAAACACATTGAGAAAGATATCTATCTTAAAGGCAAAGATCTATGATATGAACTCATATTTAAATTGTAAAATAATCTACTTCAGGAATTAACTTGTTTCACCTACTTGGTTTTGTACCCTTAATAGATATAGGAGTAATAAGAAGAAATAAAGGATCTTTATTGTTCATTTTCTCCTATTTTGATAAGACAAAATCTATCAAAAATCTATCTACCCCAAATATTATTGTATTTAGAATTGTATACCACTCATTTTTACAAATCTCCAAAAGCAGTAGACATGGCTTTGGTTAGATAAAAGCAATCTGCATACAGTATACTTAGTTTCAACCCTGGTTGGTTTTTCTTTTATGAGAGTGTAAGCTAGGACATTTGCCATCAACAGCCATTAGAGTGTGTCCCTTACCTTTAATCTCAGAAACAGTCCTTACTTTCCTGAGGATGCTGATCCTCTTGCCCTACCTTTATGACCCGATGGCTCAAAGATCATGTGACTTGGAGGAGTAGACACTACTGGTCACTGACTGATGGCTTCCACTAATCCTGTGATTTAGGACAAAGACAGCTTTTTCCACCAGTGTTTGATGGCTCAGACACGAAAGCTCACAAGGTTAACGTTTGGCGATCTGTACAGTAGCTGAGGCTTAAAGCGGAAGGTGACGATCACAGCCCAGGGAGTAGATGGGACAGGAAGACAGAAAGGTGGAGGCGACATAGGACAGCCAAAATACTATAGACGTGAACAGAAGGAGGGCGAGCGGCCAAGGCTACCTTCCGTAGAAAATCGGACTGTAGTGTGGTTTGCCTTTTCCGAAGTCACAAAAACTAGGTATAAAGCTTTTACTTCTTAGAGAGAAGTGTTTGAACAGAAGGGTTACTTCTGTTCTGTTTGAACAGAAGTAACGTGAACAGCACGTTACTGTATAATATTGTTTACGAAGCACAGGTCTTACACCTCAAAATTAAGCCTTCTTATTTCACACATTTATAGATTTATGTCTGGGCCTTACATATGTGCATGTGCACATATTGCTGGAAAGAGGTCTCAGATTTTCATCTGATTCCCAATGGGGACTGGGACGTACACACAAAGTTAGAAAAAAAAAATTCTGAGGACCATGGCTCTGAGCCTTAGGTGAGGAACTCTTTAGATTGCTCTGTTTCTTCAGTGTTTTATTTTATATTCAATTGTATACAACTTCAGGTGACTTTCAGGGTATTTCTGTGAAAGCTTACTATTTTGCTGTCTGATTATGTAGGATACAAATACTACCCTGCTGAGGAATTCCTTGTTCTGTGGTATAATATCTTTGTCCAGTTCATTTTCCCCCCGATATATTTTTTGATTTAATACTATATTTTACTTAATTGATATATGCAAAATATTATCATTCTACCATGTAATAAATATAAAAATTATTGAGGATGTGTTTACATTCTTCATTTCATACTTAGCCTACGCAATTCAATGGTCATGTAAATTGCAAAATAACCCGTAGTAATGTGGGAAATAGAAAAAAGCCAGACACAGATGTGAATGTGGACTATGAACGTAACTAGGCATTCCTATTCTTTATTTATAGGGTCAAAGAATAGATTGGCAAATGGAAAAAGAAAGCAGTGATTTCTTAGGGTGCTAGAATTATGAGGAATTTCCACTTCCCATTTCTCTAATGTGCTAAAAAACATATAATGTAAAATTTACCATCTTAACAGGTCAGTTGTTTTGACTGTATGCACCTTATTTGGTAACTGATCTTCAGAACTTTTCTCATCTCGCAAAACCAGGATGCTATTCACATGGAACAATGTCCTTTTCCCCTCTCTCCAGGCTCTGGTGACTACCATTCTATTTTCTGTCTCTATGATTTTAACTATTCTAGGTATCTCATGTAAGTAGAATCATGAAGTATTTGGCTTTTGATTTCACTTAGCATGATATCTTCAAGGTTCTTTCATGTTGTAGCATATGGCAGGATTTCCTTCATTTTTAAGAATGGATATTATTCCTTTGTGTGTATATACTGAGATTTCTTTACCTATTCAACTGTTGATGGGTATTTTGATTGATTCCTCTTCTTGACTATTGTGAATATAATAAACATGGGAGTGCAAACATGCCTTTGAGATTCTGGTTTCAATCCCTTTGGAGATGTACTTAGAAATGGGACTCTTGGATCATACGGTAATTCTGTTTGTAATATTTTAAGAAACCTCCATACTACTTTGCATAGCAGCAGCACTGTTTCATGACTACCAGTGCTGTACAAAGATTCCCATTTATCTACATCCTTGGTAACATTCGTTCTTTTGTGGTTTGTGTTTAACTGTGTTTATTCTTAATCTTTTATATATACACTCGGAAACATTGATAAGAATCAACCTTATTTGCAGTAGAAGGCATCTCTTGAGAAGAAGAATAAGCTTGGCGAAAATCTGGACTATCCAAAACAGTTTTTTGTGGTTTACGTTTTCAATCGAATGGCTAAATGGCTGTCCAATGGGAATTGAGGCTTCTTGTTTACTGAATCCGATTGGATGAGAAGATAAAGAATGTAAACCACGAGTAAAAGAAATGATAGGGTCTTCCATCTTTGAACATTTCCCTTCAAGAGACAGCCTTATTTATTTTAGTCTATGGCCTGAAACACGTAAAAGGAAAATCCCACCACACCACCACCATCACACACACAAACACACAGACACACACACGCACACATGCACGCACACTGTTGTTACCAGACTGACAGTTGCTGTTACTTCAGATGAAACCATCTTATATCTGCCATAGCTTCCATCTGGTTAAACTGTGGTTGCCACGAACAAATTGTGAGGTTATTTTCCTGCTCAGCTTTTGATTATCATTCTGCCCTCTAACGGGCCACCTCTACCTCTTCTTTCCTTGACATAGTTTTTTATGAATCCTGCTGGATATTTGGAAATTATATACATCTTCTCAGGGACGAAGTAAGATTTCAGTTCTCTAGATTTTGTGGTTCGGAAGGTAAAAGAAATCATTGCGGGAAGTATGAGTTTTCCTCGCTTCAAGTCCCCAAAGCCTTCCAAGAACATGACTGGGAATGGGAGATGAAAAATGAAGAAAGATTTGCCTATGTTTATTGCTGATAGATTCTGAGGCAACTTTGGCTCCCTGTGTTCTGTTCCTGAAGAAGGGCTGGCCAACATGGTATGGCGACATGGAATTTGGGTGGAAGAGGGCTTTGGGGTCAGAGTGCCTTCAGGTTGCAACGCTCACTGTCTGCTGTTTCACCTTCTAAGCACAGCCCAGCAGACCAGGTCCTGCTTCAGGCTCTTTCGGGGAACTTGGACTTTAATTTGATGTGATGTGGAGACATTGACTGGTTTAAGCAGTGCGAAGTTATTGTTATGTGTGTGTTTTAGGTAGACCACTTTCTGTAGAGTAGATTTAGAGAGTTATGATTCAGGACAGAGGATCACTAGGGACTAATGTCCCGTCTGGGTGAGAAAAGATGAGGGTCTAAATCAGGACCTATATTGGGAACAAGTCTGTGGTTGTGTCACCAACTAAAATAAAGGGTTCAGGGGAGAAAGGGTGTGCTGAGGGATAGTAGTGATTCCGGGTTTGAACACTATTGAGTTTGCGGTGAGTCTTGCAACTGTCTTGCAGGCAGTTGGGCGTGCGAAGGTCACGCTTGAAGGAGACATCATGACAAGAGTTGTCAGTATCTGGTGATGGTAAAGCTGTGAGAATGAATGAGATCGTTAAGAAAGCAGACAGAAGCCCCTAGACCACTAAGCGTAATAGATGCCAAATAAGATGCTTTGTGAGACTTACAAACATGACGTTACGAGATTCTAGGAAAGGTCAAGGTAAAAAATATTTTGGGGGTGGACGGGATGAAGAAAAGTTTAAAGGTAGCACGTGCGATGGGCCTTTGAGGATGAGGTGATTTTTAATAATGGGATAAAGTTAAAATATTAATATAATTAATATAAAATATTAAAGATATCTTCCAGAAAAAGAGAGAAGAATCTGCCAAGACAGGAAATCATAGGATGTGTTTGGGAAACTATACACAGTTTAATTTTGCTGGAGTGATAAATACAAAAGAAGTAAAGAAAGATTAAGCTTGAAAAGCTACATTGGTGGGGCACCTGGGTGGCTTAGTCAGGTAAGCATCCAACCTCGGCTCAGGTCATGATCTCATGGTTCCTGAGTTCTAGCCCCATGTCGGGCTCTGTGCTGACAGCTCAGAGCCTGGAGCCTACTTGGGATTCTGTGTCTCCCTCTCTCTCTGTCCCTCCCCCACTCATGCTCTGTCTCTCTCTCTCTCTCTCTCTCTCTCTCTCTCTCAAAAATAAACATTAAAAAAAAAAGCTACATTGGAGACATGACCTGCACCTATGGTTTTCCATTATGCCCTCCTTCTCCTTCTATCGGCTATTTCATTGACTTACAGAATTTTAAAGGGAAAGGCACCCAAAAACGGATTTATCTCTGGCCATTCTGGGTCACCACTTCTGGACAATCAGAGCCACCGTGCGCTTGAACAAGTGTGAAGACCATCTGCAAGTCGTTTCACCCATTTTACAACTTTTCTGATTGCCAGCATTTTTATTATTTCATTATTGAAGCTTGTGCTTTCCTCTCACTTCTGTTGTTTCTAGTTGCACCCCTGCACATACAAAAAGATTAAGAAATTAATTAATAGCACTCTTTAATGATCGTTTTTCACTGTGAATCTACTTTATTGTCCTGACCTCCACTCTAGACTTTTCCATATTGACCATTAAGAATATTAAGTTGTCAAATACCTTGCAAAAATGGAGACACATTATGTCTGTAGCATTTTTTTTTAACTCATCAAAACTAAAATTGAGCTGAATTTAGTACAGTTTATTCTTAGTGACATAGTGCTGTTTTCCAGTAATCTTCTTTCTCTTGAGTAAACCTTTTAGACCATTTAGTTAGTAGTTAAATCTGCATTTTTTTTTAGGGTTTTCAATAAAAAAATTATTGATCAGTGTTTCCAAAAACTGAAGTTTTTCCCTTTTGGAAATGAGAATAGTCATTTGAAGGGTTCCAAGACTTAGCCATCTAGACTCTGCTTGTTGACATCAGTTCACTGGTAATAGATTCCCTATAATTATAAACTGCTAAATCACCACGTTTCACAGTTATTCAACACTGCCTAGCTTAAGAAAACCAGCAGCATCCTGATGTTTATAGTTTTCATCCACCCATCTATTCATCCATCCATCTGTCCACCAGCAATATTTACTTTATTTATATTTACTGTGTGCCCGGCACTGAGCTAGAGGCTAGAAATACTGGTAAGCAGGACAGACATGATCTCTACTCTCACGGATTTTACTTTGCTGAGGTTTTCAGTTTTTAAGCGGTAATGAAAACCAGCATAGAAAATGGTTTTGAGCACCAATGAAAACCGTTAACTGTTCGGGGCGCCTGGGTGGCGCAGTCGGTTAAGCGTCCGACTTCAGCCAGGTCACGATCTCGCGGTCCGTGAGTTCGAGCCCCGCGTCGGGCTCTGGGCTGATGGCTCAGAGCCTGGAGCCTGTTTCCGATTCTGTGTCTCCCTCTCTCTCTGCCCCTCGCCCGTTCATGCTGTCTCTCTCTGTCCCAAAAATAAATAAACATTGAAAAAAAAAAAAAAACAAAAAAAACCCGTTAACTGTTCAGATTGAAGAGAATGGGTAAGGGCTCAACAGAAAACCCTCTCTGTTCGGTGAACTCTCTATCATTCCGTGATTGAAGTCACTGGATAAAGTCTCCTCAGATTCTGGCCTGCCATTGGGCAGCAAAACAGGAGCCCTTCCCTGGAGGTTGTGGTAGCTGCCACCTGATCTGGACAGAGGAGGGAGTGGTGGGAGGGGAGGAGGAAGAGCCTCAGCTTGGAGTTTCTGAGCTGGGCCGCGAGGTGTTTTGACTTTACGGCATCATACAGGGAGAAAGTGAAATGCAAGATAGGAAAATGATTTCACAGTGCTTTCCAAATTTAATTTCTAGGCTAAAATATTCTGTTTACAGAATTAAGAGAAAACTGGCTAGTTGGTAAACGTAGCTTTTGGAAATGATTGCATTTGGATTAGATTTTTGTAGTCTTATGGGCCATATGTATGTCTGGTGCTTTGCTCTATTGGCATAGGTTTATACTTTGTTCTAGTATTTTCCAAATTGAAAATGAAGCAGCATTTTCAGAACTGACCAGGTCATTGCCCTGAGTAAACTGGGCAACTGCATTCTAAACACCATGCAATCTCACCCAACGCTCATATACCGCAAGAGGGTGTTTTTCTTGCCTAAGTTTATGTTGTGTATCCTATTCTGGGCCTTTGGACAGGCTATTTCAGCTTTGTATTGCTTTCTCTCAACATTCCATAAGAGGCAATATTTCCTATTCTCTGTTGTTACAAAAGCTATGAAAATATATGCCACCCATTTAAAGAAACAAATGGGTATCTGGAAGTTTTCTCTACCCAACACTAGTTTCATGTATAAAATTTAGTATGTTTTGGCTTTTATGGTGTTTACCAATGGGGAAAAAAAAAGCCTCAACGAAGTAACTAAGGGCATCTGTTCCAGTTCTTCCTATACTGGAAAGTAACCGTGAAAAGTTATATTAATGAAACATTCTTATTACTCCAGGACAGAGATTGGCAAATATTTTTCTGTAAAGGGTCAGATAGTAAATATATTTGGCTTGTGGGCCCCCAGGGTCTCTCTCTGTTAAAAGTATTCAAGTCTGGGGCACCTGGGTGGCTCAGTCGGTTAAGCGTCCAACTTCGGCTCAGGTCATGATCTCATGGTTCGTGAGTTTGAGCCCCACATCTTCCTCGGGCTCTGTCTGTGCTGACAGCTCAGAGCCTGGAGCCTGGTTTGGATTCTGTGTCTCCCTCTTTCTGCCCCTCCTTGCTTGGGCTCTGTCTCTCTTTCTCAAAAATCAATAAACATTAAACATTAAAAAAAAATACTCCAGAGTATTTAAAAAAAAAGACTCCATATTTTTGGGGCTCAGAAAATATAGCCAGTAAGCAATTTGTAAATGAATGGCAGTAATAGTGTCCCAATAAAACTTTATTTACAAAAGCAGGCTGCCTGCAGGATTTGGTCTCTCCTCTTGTCCCTCGCTCCCTCCGTGCTCCAGAACTCCAGAACAGAAATGTGGCCCGAGGCCTGTTTTTTTATATAATAGCCTTTGAGCAGAGAATGGTTTTTACATTTTTAAAGAGTTAACTGAAAGAGGAAGAGAGGGGGAGGAGGGAGGAGGGAGAGAGACCTTACAAAGCTTAAAATATTTACTGTTTGGAGATTTATAGAAAACATCTACCGATCCTTACTCTAAAAGATTGCTTATCTTTTCCTTGATAATTCAAGTTATGGATTGGATTTTGTGCTCATTTTCTATTTCCCTGTGGTTAAAGTCTTAGAAATATGGAGCATGAAAGTTTGTTAGATACAATGCAGAACTTAAAATTCAGATAATACATTGGGTGTCATAGAAAATAACACCGATAATTTCCTATGGTCACTTTATTCTTTTAAAATTTGAGATTTTTACAGGGAATTTTTTTAATGTAAATTATTCTTTTATCCTAAAAATGTTTTTTTTATGTGGGAATCTAGAACACCAGTACTTATTCCTCTTCAATTCTGTGCCTGAAATTTGGAGTTTCCTAACCTTTATTTGGGACCAAGCATGCACTAATGCCCAGACCTTTTCAATAATCGAAATGTTCTTTGATATTAGCCAAAAAAATAATACTACTTAACATTTATTCAGTGCTTATTATGTGAAAGGCATCTTGTAAAATGCTTAGCATACATTTTCTCACAAGGATTCTGGGAGATGAGTGTGATTCTAAACCCCAGTTTTGAGGCTAAAGAGATCAAGACCCAGGGAAGTTACGTACCTTGTCCAAGATAACACAGCCAGCTAAAGGTAGAAGTTGGACTTGAACCCAGGTTTGAGACAAGTTCCCCAAGGAGAGGTCGCTTTCAATTTTGCTTCAGTGCCCTTCAGAGTGAACCCTTATCCTTTATTACTTTGTGAATCTCAGAAAGCTTTTACGAGTGATGCCACAATAGATAAAATATATTGGAAATTATCGCGATACTCTTTCTGCTTTCTAAGGATTTATTATTTCAAAATGATGCTTGAGGGATAGGAAGAAGACAAGTTGGTTGCCTTAATAGAATATAAGGAAAAGGAGGAGCTAGACAATTAGAAGTCAGATGTTCCTTTGTTCCTCTCTCCAGCTAAATATAATTTCCTTCCTCTTAAAGAGATGGTGAACACTTCCATCTGAAGGCTTTGACCTCTTCTTTTTACTCTTTCCAACAAGATAACATCATGCCTTGACACTTTGAACCTGAGAGGCATAAAGTTGCTGTAAAAATTATTCAGTTTCTCAAGTTCCCAGAAGCTCTTCCTGTGTTTAAGTTTGTGTTTCAGATAGATTTTTGGGTGGAATTCCTTAAAAATTGAGTTAAAATATAAACAAAATGCCCTTTTGGCTTTTTTTTTTTTTCTTGGCAACAGGCTTTCTCATTGTGTTCCTGTGTTATGCCCCACATGACTCCTCTGAGCAGATCTGATCCTGGAATCCCCCACACTGTGGGCTGGAACTCACTGGCCAGGGAGCCCCAATGTAGGTGGTGAAGGCAGTGAGTCAACACGACTGGAATTTGCTCACTTCAGAGAGATAATTCTCATGCAAATAGTTCTCAGATTTTCAAAAGAAGGCCTTGTCAGCCTTATACTTTCAAATTGACTCTGCCAGGAATTTACAGAATTTTACTAGATTATACAGACTGTTCTTTTATAATAGTCACATGTTCATTCAGAAATAAGCCAATTAATGCAGACTGAGAAAACCCCACTGTTCCCACCCAAATCCCTTTCAGACTACTCTTCACTTCCCTCCTCTTTCCTCAGACATTTCCTCCTATTCAGTAGCTTGTTCTCTGTTCTCTGTGATAGCTGTGCCAGCATTTCATCTTCTTTTAACAACTACACAAGTATAAAAACCACGACACCACAATTACAGTTGGGGCTTCAGTTTGCACTTTTTAAGAACTGTATTGTCGTAAGTAATTTGCAGTAAACTTAAACTCAAAACAAACAAAACCCAAAAAATCTCCCAAAACAAATAGGAACTCTTTATTTTTGACCAGAGTAGTTAGAAATGATACTGTTTTTGACATAAACTGGAGTACTTTCTTAAAAGAACACTTTATTACTCTACGATGGGCTATATTATAGTCTAGTTTAATGGCTTCTCCCCTATGTTTTCTTTCTTGGTTTATCTTCTTGGACATGTGACGAGCTGGATGGCATACTTGTTTCTGGATAGGTTTTTTTTTTTTTTTTTTTTAATTTCCCCTAAGTGAATGGTATCTTTTAAAGGGCATTGGTCATTTTGATCTTTGGAGTATTTTTAGAACATTGGAATTTGAAAGAAATGTTTATGCCTTGGGATTGCCAGTCATCCAGAGAATACAATCTTTACTTCATTGCTCTTTATTTGTATTTTTTAAGTTTATTTATTTATTTGGGAGGGAGGGGTGGAGAGAGAAGGAGAGAGAGAATCCAAAACAGGTTCCGTGCTGTCAGCACAGAGCCTGACACGGGACTTGATCTCAGGAACCATGAGATCAGGACCTGAGCTGAGATCAAGAGTCAAATGCTTAACCAATGAGCCATCCAGGTGCCCCTGCCCTTTATTTTTATTTTACTTATTATTGAGGAATGCTAGCTATGGAAATAATTAGGTATATAGACAGATTTTCCAGAACCTTGCCCCATCAGCATTTTTTCATTTCGTTACATTAGAGTTGGTATATTGCACCAGTTTCCAGATGAGAATGCTCCCTGGCAGAATATGGAAGTGTGAAAATGGTATTCTTTTTTCTTTTCTTTTCTTTCTTTTTTTTTTTTTTAAAGTAGACTTCACACCCAGCACAGCAGAGCCCAACTTGGGACTCGAACTCACGACCCTGAGATCAAAACCTGAGCTGAGATCAAGGGTTGGGCACTTAACTGACTGAGCCACTCAGGCATCCCTGGAAGTGGTATTTATAACCCATAATACACAAAGGCTTTATGTTAAATAAGCAAACTTAATATTTATCAGAGCTTCTCTTTGCTGAGATCCCAATTCAAATCACTTGCCTGTGGTTAGATGCTCTCAACTTGTATATTTCCCAAAGGCAACCAGAATAGTGTAATATACCAGTGCAGTTTTATGGGAGTCTCATTTGGTGCCACAGCAATTTCTTTTGATATGCAGTTCACCTCTAGGTGGGGTGGTTACAGGTGACATATTACAAGCAGAATCAGGGACTATTTGGGGCTCTTGAGTTTTTACTGCATTGGCCACTGACCACAGTATAGAAATTTGAAGATGCACAGATACTTGTTGCTCTGGCCCAATCTGGATGACACAGTCCAGATAGATAGATAGATAGATAGATAGATAGATAGATAGATAGATATTTAATATTTTTTTCCCTTTACTGCTTCCGTTTGGCAGGAGTCTGAAGAGGTCACCTCATTTAACCCTGGCACTAGACTTTACCATTTTTATCAAATATTCCTCATTCAGCACTCTCTATTTATGATGTTGTGTTAGGTGCTGTATTCAGAGTGTGCCAAAGAGAGTTTATCCCTGAACTTGGCAATTTATCTACTGATTTGGCTAAACCTGTACTGGATTTCTTAAAAAAAAAAAAACTCTCCAGAGGAAAACAGCTCAGAATTTCCTGTATTTACTGACTCTTGATTGCAGGAAGCTTTCCAATGCAAGAATAGCAGCCCGTGTTTACTGAGTGCTCACCATGGGCCTGGCCTGGTTCTAGGAGATTCACATCTATATTACACAGTTTCGGTTGCCTGTCGGGAATATTCAAGTGTGTGTTCTCTTACTGGACAGCCCTAGGGGACCCTGTCTATTAACCTCGTTTTACAGGGGAGGACGCAGAGGCTCTGGGAAGTAAAGGAACATGCCATTCTTCATTCCAAATTTTGTTTCCAATCCCCTGAGTTAGCTGTTACGCTTCATGACCTGAGATCATGGCTATAATCTGTTACCCTGGTAGGAGTAATAAAATATGGAGACATGACAATGGACTAATAAGGATCTGATGAGGAACAAAAACCTCCCAATCACCTTAAGAGATGCTGCTCCCAGGAAAGTATAAATGATGTTCCAAGTCCCATACCTCTACTTTGCCTGTTGTTTTATTCTTATGAGCCAAGAAGACATTAAAATATGCAACAGTGCTGCTCTTGAGAATGCTTCTGTGCTGCTGACTTGTAAGCTTTTACCCTCTAAGAACATTTTTGGTCCCTTATCTAATTATCTAACACCTATATTGAACTGTATAAGTCACTTAACAACTACCTGCCTCATTTATTCTGGTCACTTAGGAATGTGCTTGCTCTTTCTTCTGCACAAAGATATCTTTCTGTATTTTGTTTCTGTCATCAGTAGATACAGCGACTTTGGGAGAGTGGACTATCATAGAAGAGGTTTTCTTACCTGATCCATCCTTGTCCTTTTCTGTTTTTTTTTTTTAAATATGATCTTTATAATTAAAGTTATTGGAATTTCATCTTCCTTTTATTTTCACTTCATCCTGATTTTTATTTTTAATTTGTTTAGCCCTGAACTTAAGCAAGAGCAGGAGAAGAGTAGAAAGAGAGGGAGACACAGAATTTGAGGCAGACTTCAGGCCCTGAGTGGTCAGCATAGAGCCTGACGCAAGGCTTGAACCCACAAACCACGGGATCATGACTTGAGCTGAAGTTGGACGCTTAACCGACCGAGCCACCCCATAAAGCCATTTTTTTGTCACTGTTGCTTTGCTGGATCATTTAGAGATGCCGTGTGTGTGTGTGTGTGTGTGTGTGTGTGTGTGTGTGTGTGTCGGGGTGTGTGTGTGTTTCTAGTATTGCCCTGTGACCTTTATGACTCATTTAATGAGGAATTAAAAAAATTATTATTACTCCTACTGCATTCATTATCAGCTAGCAGTCATCAGCCTTCTGCATAAAATTTTTTTTTCTTTGAATACCCTCTATTTCCCCTCTGTGAGAAATTTATTCTCCCCTTGGTGCGTGGGGACAAATTACGTTCATAACAGCCATTAATGATAATGGGATGAGTGTGTAAATCTTTGATGCATTGAAAACCGAATGGCGCCCTGGTGGGTCTTTTTCTCTATCCTACCTTACCAGATTTTGTTTGGCAGTGTGGGCTGTAGGCTGTTTAAAATGCCTCTCCTCATTTTTCCTCTTTACTGTATGCACATGTTGTACACACACATGCACATGCATGCGCAGACACACACACACACACACACACACACACACACACACACACATGCACCCACAAATGTGGTCTTAGAAAATTAAGGGATAAATGAAATAAATGAAGTTTTAACACATTTTTTTTTTTCCATAGACAGCCTGGCCCTACGTCTGAGTTCTGGGTCTTTCCTCCCTGTTTCTGCTGTACCACATGGCACTTCTCACACTGGATGAGGATTGCTTTTTACTTGTTGGTATCTCCATGAGGGTACAGTCTGATTTGGTTAGTCCTCTTCTACATCTTTTTTTTTACATAATTTTTTAAAAAATTTTTAAACATTTTTTATTTATTTTGAGAGACAGAGCAGGAATGGGGGGAGGAACAGGGAGAGAGGAAGACACAGAATCCGAAGCAGGCTCCAGGCTCTGAGCTGTCAGCACAGAGCCCGATGCAGGGCTTGAACCCACGAATCGTGATATCATGACCTGAGCTGAAGTTAAACGCTTAACCGACTGAGCCACCCATGAGCCCCTCTACATTTTAAATCTGAGTACAATGTACTGGCCATGGTGGATGCTCAGTAAGGTTTTACCACATAAAGGAATGAATGAGTGCTTAAACGTTGAAAGCAAAGTGTCTGCTAATCTCACGTGGGCGATATCCTAAGACTGAAATAAACGTCATGTGAGTTCTAGGAAATTTTCTTAAAGCCTCTGGCCTCGGTTTTCTCATCTGTAACATAGAGATAGTGGTTCCTGTCTCCGAAGGTTGTTGTGAGAATCAAATGAGATCACATATTCACTATGATTCAACAAACAGAGTATGCGCTCAGTGATGGATTCTGTGCTGAGTTCTGAGGATCCACCGTCTTACCCTGAAATCCACAGCCTGTGAGAGAAGCTCTTCTCCAAGTCTGATGTGCACCAGAGTCAAGGAGACCTTGTTAGTAATGTCGACTCTGATGCTGGGGGTTTGCGCAGCACCTGAGATGTCCATGCTGCAGGGGCACGGGCCACACCTTGATTAGTAAGGCTTTAGGAAGAGGGTGGCAGACAAGTTATTAATGCAAGGAGGTTAAGTGCTGCTATGCTGGCATTCTAAAAGTATGATGGAGGGAGCCATCAGCTAGTGCCAGGGAGTGGGGAGGAGGCGGGTAGAGCTTTCTAGACGGGGATCATCTGGGGCCTGAATAGCTGAAGCCGACGGTCAGGCAGGAAAGTGGGAAAGGCCTTTGGTCAGAGGAAGCCACATGGATCTGGACAAGAGCTGTCTCCAGCACAGAAAGCTAAGAAAGCAGAGGAAGAGGAAGGACAGCAAGGGAGGAGGCTAGCATGTCACCTGGGGCCAGCTGGTCAAGTGTTGGTCCTGTTTGCCGCGCTAAAACCTCAGATTCGATGCCAGAGCCAACATGGAGTCACGAGGTTTGGCGTAGCCATCGCATGACACACGTAAAACTATTTTGAAAACAGCCGAATGCTGTACCGTGTTAGGTAATTTCCATAGCTTAGATTGTGCTGGAGTATTACCAGGTAGTAATTGAAAAGAGCGAGTCTGTAGATGAGAAGCAGGCTTGTAGACTTCCCCAGACTTTGGAGACAAGCCGCAGGAATTAAATCCTGGCTCCACCAGAAGGATTTTTACTTCCTAGTTACATAACCTTGAGAAAATCTATTTACTTTCTGGATCTTGGTTTTCTCATCTATGGAGTGGAGGTAACGTATACTATCTCGTAGATTGATTGTGAAGACGAATTATTTATTCATCGAAACATTATTTATTTAAGCAAAGCATGTGGCTCAGTGCTAACAGGAGGTGTGTGCTGCCTGATCATTATTAATAATGTTGATTTGGAGCTCAGGAAATAACTCTTGCTTAGGAAATAACCTAGCGGATTTGGACAGCAGCCATGTTGATAATTTTTGAGTGCCTGCTCTCCCGTGTGGCCTTCTGATGCCTGTGTAGACCAAAAACTCAGTTGGTCTTGTGGCAGAGATCACCATTTGTCCGATAACAATGCCGTCAGAGAATTTAGAGGGTGTTTGGCCAAGGGAAGGGATTTCTTACATGTTGAAGATGAGACAGTCAAAGAAATGTCTCCCCTCTAGGGAAGAGAGGATAGAGGACTGCCATAGTGACTGTCCGAGGGTTTAGTTCAACAAAGCACACTGAATAAATGTATCTGAGGAGGTTTTCCTCACCTAACCAGATCTAGGTTGGATGTCTTTGTGTTCTGCGGCACGCAGTAACTATCTACAACACAGTACTTGTCACATTTTGCCCCCCCCCCCCTTTTTTTAATGTTTATTTGGTTTTGAGAGAACGCAAGCCGGGGAGGGGCACAGCAGGAGGGGGACAGAGGATCTGACGTGGGCTGGCTGTGCGCTGACAGCACTGAGCCCCATGTGGGACTGGAACTCACAAACCGGAAGATCATAACCTGAGCCAAAGTCAGACGCTCAACCCACTGAGCCACCCAGGAGGCCCACAATTTTGCCTCTTCTACTGGACTTCGAGCTTTTTAAGGCAGAGACAGTTGTCCTCCATGTTTTTGCTTTCCCACTGCCTGGAGCAGGGACACGAGGTTGGCTTTCAATAAATGGCTTTTATCTTCACGATTATTCTGTGATGCATATTGTGCTTGCTAGCAAGGAATGACACTGGAGGAGGAGGAGGTGGACTTTCAGAGTTCCGTCCCATTGGCTTTGGGGGTGTGCAGTGTCCTCTTCCGTTACTCCAGTTCTGACTCCGTTCCCTATCTGCAAGATCCAAGTGCCTCTGTTGAACCCCGTTGGCATTCATATCCTGTTTCTGGTTCATTAGGCCAATCACATTAGAAAAAGACCTTGTCTCCTCCTCGTCTTCCCAGAAACCAGAGACTGTCTTTGAGTCCCAGTCGAGGGAACGAACGGAGCCAGCGGGCCTCTGCTGTGTGTAGCTTGCCTGGGACGGCATCTCTCCCTGCCCCTAGAGGAGAGGCACTGGGTGCTCCCTTAGCCTTGAAGCTGATATCACCCTGGCCACTAACCATCACTGAGACTTCTAGTACCTGCCTGTTATCATTTCCTCAGATGCTGTGTTTGGTCGGATGGATGGGCCTCATCTCAGCACCCAGAGTGATACCCCTCCAGCGGGAGCTCTGGTCCCAGGCTCTGCCCCTCCTAGTCTGTTTTGTCCAATTAAACTTAGTGGACCAAGACCAAAAGCATGAGTACATTAAACTAACAGGGATTTCATTGAATGGAATGCTTTCCGATAAGGATCTTTAAAAGCTCATTTTGCTTAAATATATGCTAAGAGAGTGGCATTTAGATTTTAGAAAACATCGTTAAGAAAATGATAGTCTTCCCTTCCAAAAAGAGGGTATCCTGCCTAGTACTGGGGAGAGTTAGGAAGTTCAAGGGTTTCTACTCTCTATGGCATTTCTACTAACCAAAGTTACTGTCAGATATTTTCTGACTTTATTTCATAGACCGGCATATAACTGAAGCCCAAACTTGTGTCAGACTGTTTTTATGAGTAAATCTACTGTGGCTCTTTTTTATGGCATCATCAGCCTGCCACCTAGTAAACAGGGGAGATAAGTGACTTTGAAGCAAGTGCTACCTGGGAAAATAAAATATTTTAGCATTATGAGAGAATGTTGAGTAATGAAAAATGATAAGAGCATTATTCAGCTGAGAGGTAATTTCTAATCATGCGTTGTTGAAGTACTCTTGAGTTTTCTTGGGGATGATGGAGAAAGGGAAATTAACATTTATTTGCTATCTGCTATATTCTAGTCACTTCATGGACATGATCTCGTTCAGTCTTTACAACCCCCAGCGAGGCAGGAATTATTCTATTTTTCAGACAATGGAATGAAGATTAGATAACTTGTCTAAGGTCCCACAGCTCCTCTATAAAGTTGTGGTTGTTCCATTGTCCGTAAGACCGGTATTTTAATATTTACAATGGTACTTTGATTAACTTGACTGTGTGGTGGAAATGCGATTGTTCTTATTAATTGAAATTTGTAATTGAAGGCCATGAAAATACTCTATTCTTCACCTTTTAAAAAAAACTTTCAAAATTATATTGTTGTCTTCCAAAATTATATCATGCATAATTTAATACTTAAAATTTTTGTTATTGAAAATCTTTCATTGCCTTATATTCATTATTATGAGCATTAGTTTCAATAAACTTGTGTTTAAAAACTTTGCCAAGGGCACCTGGGTGGCTCAGTGGGTTAAGCGTCTAACTTCAGCTCAGGTCATGATCTCACAGTTCATGAGTTCGAGCCCCACTTTGGGCTCTGCGCTGACAGCATGGAGCCTGCGTGGGATTCTCTGTCTCCCTCTCCGTCTGCCCCTCCCCTGTGTGTGCTCACTCTCTCTCTCTCAAAATAAATAATAAACTGAAAAAATTCTTTAAAAATCTCACTGAAATTTAGTGATAACTATTAGCCACTCATTTAACGGGTAAGTAAGTAGGGACGTAGAGGAGTTAAGAGACTTTGCTCAGGGTCACTGTGTTTCTTTTTAGACGGGAAATTTGCATGCAATTATAGGACTCTCTTCCCAAGATAGTATACGCCTGACAGTAGCTCTTGCATGAATCTTGGTATCAACTTATTTTCCTTCTTCTTCTCTTTACAGCAACATTTAAAAATAAACAGTTGCTTAACAGAGAGCTCTAGTTTTCAAGGTTTGACTGTATTCAGAAATTACCCTTTACTTATCTGATTCTGCCAAATATGCCAGACAGGCAAGGGTGAGAACAGAAAGAAATTGTAACACTTATGGGTCCTGATTCTAAATGAATTATTTTTTATTTTTATTTTTTTTAATATGTGAAATTTATTGTCAAATTGGTTTCCATACAACACCCAGTGCTCATCCCAAAAGATGCCCTCTTCAATGCCCATCACCTCCCCTCCCGTCCCTCCTACCCCCCATCAACCCTCAGTTTGTTCTCAGTTTTTAAGAGTCTCTTATGCTTTGGCTTTCTCCCACTCTAACCTCTTTTTTTTTTTTCCCCTTCCCCTCCCCCATGGGTTTCTGTTGAGTTTCTCAGGATCCACATAAGGGTGAAAACATATGGTATCTGTCTTTCTCTGTATGGCTTATTTCACTTAGCATCACACTCTCCAGTTCCATCCACGTTGCTACAAAGGGCCATATTTCATTCTTTCTCATTGCCACGTAGTATTCCATTGTGTATATAAACCACAATTTCTTTATCCATTCATCAGTTGATGGACATTTAGGCTCTTTCCACAATTTGGCTATTGTTGAGAGTGCTGCTATAAACATTGAGGTACAAGTGCCCCTATGCATCAGCACTCCTGTATCCCTTGGGTAAATTCCTAGCAGTGCTACTGCTGGGTCATAGGGTAGGTCTATTTTTAATTTTTGAGGAACCTCCACAGTGTTTTCCAGAGTGGCTGTACCAGTTTGCACTCCCACCAACAGTGCAAGAAGATTCCCGTTTCTCCACAACCTCTCCAGCATCTATAGTCTCCTGATTTGTTCATTTTGGCCACTCTGACTGGCGTGGGCTGATATCTGAGTGTGGTTTTGATTTGTATTTCCCTGATGAGGAGCGACGTTGAGCATCTTTTCATGTGTCTGTTGGCCATCTGGATGTCTTCTTTAGAGAAGTGTCTATTCATGTTTTCTGCCCATTTCTTCACTGGATTATTTGTTCTAAATGAGTTTAACATAGTCTGTAGTTGTTGGTTTCTCGAATAGGAGTGAAGTAGCTGATGGTGTATTGTGATATTTAAGTTTAGAATTTCAAAGGAGTCAAAAACTAACTTTCTGTGCATAACTTTCCATTTCTGATCATGGAGCGAAGGGATTTATTTGCCCCACATCTGGATTTGTCTGTTGGCCAGAAATTTTCTCTGAACAGTTCCTCTCCTCCTGGTACCCCAGGATTCCAAGGATATTACTTTTGGCATATTACGCATTGTGCTCAGCATATGAGGGGTACGAAGACTCATGTGCTGTGCTGTCAAAGAATTTATAACCTTCCAGCATTCAACTAAGCATAGATTAAACTTCAATGAAAAAATTACCGTAATAGAGGCATATGCGAGGTGTTTTCGAGAAAGGACAAATTCACCCAAGGCACTGGGAAGGAGGTGTGAGTGGAGGGGACTGCAGAAGAGGGTCAGAGAGCTGTCAGTAGTTGAATTGACTGGGTGTTTGATAAGGAAGAGAGGATGAAAATAACATCTCAGAGGCACAGAAATGTGAAGGAGTCTTTTTGGGTAATAATTCCAACTTGATGTTACTGAAGAAGTGTGGAAGGATGCGGTGGGAAGTGACTAAAAGGGAAGATGGGATCAGTTGATGGAGCATCTTGAATCCGATGCTAAGCTTTCAGAACATTCTAAAGACAACTGGCAGCTGTTGAAGTATCTTAGATAGGATATATGTCCCGACATGCATCTTACTTTTATTAAGATAATTTCTTACTTAGAAAGTAATGATTTCTACTTAGTAAGAAAATTACTGTGCTTTAGTAATGTATTAAAGAAACAAAAGAATGAGGGAAGGAAAATTTTGAGAAGACAGATGAAGAACCTTTACCAGTGGAAGGCAGAAAGAATGTAGAAAAGCAGATGTGAGACCCGCTTCTGTACATAAGCTATAAAACTAAGTGACTGATTATGGGAAATATGAGAGGGGCTAAGGTCAAAGTAGGTTGAATAATCAGGAGTCATAGGACTACTGATGGTGATAGTGGTAACTGAGAAAACACAAGGTCAGGAAAAGAGAGAAATACAGAATGAAATCTAAGTTTCTTACTAAACTTGGAAAGGTAGATGATTGTATCAGCGAGCTTGTACTGTGTAACAAACAACTCTCAAGTTTCATGACAATGCAATAACCGTATATTGATTATGCTCATGAGCTTATGTGTTGACAGGGTAGTTCATCAGGTCTCACCTGTTCTCACACACGTGTCTGATGTCTACAGACAAGTTGGCTAGTGGCAGGTTGGTTTGGGTGGTCTCAGCTGAGATGGCTTTCCTTTATCTGTTTCTCATCATCAGGCTTATTTTCATGAGAGCAAGGCAGAATTCCCAGGCATGCAAGGCCTTTCGAGATCTAGTCTCGTTACTTACATAATTTCAGTTCCACTGCATTCTTTGGCGAAAGCAAGTCACAAGCCCGGTCCAACTTCAAGAGATCAGCTGCAAATTTCCATTTCAAGAAAGATAGGTATAGGGAGGGGCAAGTGAAGAAGAAGGCTATTATTTTAATCAGTTTACCACAGTGAGTATTACCATCATGATTATTAAGTGGTTATCAAAATAATTAAAAATTATATTCCATTAACTGTATTGAGCTGTTTCCCAATGAAGATTGAAATGAATAATTTTGTAATGGGAGCCTAAAAATATTGGCATTTATTTAAATTTATCATTTTTTTTGGAGTTCTAGGAATATTGTTCTGGCTTCCCTTTGCTTGTTTCATGCTGCTTTCTATTTCTGCATTTAACTCCATTCAAAAGCATTAATAGAGTTTTCCTCTTTTATTTAAAATTACCCACAGAAAAATATTAGTTAAGTATACAACCAAGCCTTGTAATTGTCAACCGCGCTCTTGGTCACCACCTCCAAAAAGCACCCATTAAATAAAAAAGATGCATTTAAAGGAGTGACTGTGCTCTCACTGTCTCTAGGAGCCCTGCATTTCATTTGCTTCCCAAACTGCACGGGCTGCTTTGTAAGATGTCACCTTTGGCAAAGGTATGCTTTGTCTCTGTTATTCTTCTGTATCATTCTTATTAATGATGTTTTGCTAGCCCCATGCAGAGCCTTTGAATAACTTTCCCAGAAAGGACCACCCACAGGGAAAATATTAAGTCTATCCAGTGGACTTGAATGTGTTCCTTATAAAGTGGAATCTTTATGTAAAATAGACGCTTGGGAAGCAATTATTATTAATTATAGGCCCTTTCATCACAGCTTTTGATCTTTTGCATGCACCAATACTCACTACTGCTGTTCCTGTTGGTGACAGTGGTAGAGCCTAACAATGGTTTCAATGCCATTAAGAACAAAGTGACTTTTTGAAAAATATTCAGTTTACCAATTACTGTCACAAACATAGTCTTTGAATGTGATCCTGTGTGTTCCTCTCGGTTAATGGATTCTTCTTATGTTAATGCTGGCCCCTGGATCTGACAGCTTCAAGGGTGCATGTTTAAGCTGGCTTGTTGACATTGGGGTTAAGTTACCCATGTGTATAATTTATTTTGATCAGAAAACTTTGTGAGTGAGATAATTGCATGCTGTTTCTCATCCATGAAGGCAATGGTCCCTGGCATGGAGGGTATGGATTTTTAAAATTTTATCTTCTCACGATTTTTTCCCCTGATGTTTGAATAATTGCCCTGTCCAACAAAAAGCCCAGGCCAACTATATTTAGCTAATTCACAGATATTAAGGGAGTTAGCCAAGATGTTCTGAGTCTTTATTAAGCGGAAACTTTTCAGTAAAGAGGGCTCTCATTACGTTGGTAGCTGAAAATGTAAGAATATAAAAATATTACTTTTTATTCACGTCTTAAGCACATTTTTTAATGTGTCAAACTGGACTTTGGGGAATGGCATGAGGGATAGGCAGCGATGAAAAAGAAGATGCCAGAAATAAAAACGACATTTCCCCCTAGGGAAAAAAACAAAAACAAAAACAGAGAAGACCTACATAAAGGGAGAGACAAAATATGTGCTTGGGTTGAAAGAGTTAATATTGGTAAGGTGTCAGTTCCCCGTCCCCCAACTGATCTGCAGATTCGGTGCATTCCCAATCAAAATCCCAGTTGGACTTCTTGTAGATTGACAAGCTGATCCAAACATTTATATGGGAAGGTAATGGAACTGCAGTGGCCAAAACAGTTTTGAAAAGAAAGAACAAAGTTGGATGACACACTATTTGTTTCAAGCTTTACTAGAAAGCTGCATTAATCAAGTCAGTGTGGTATTGGTAAGAGGATAGCCACGTAGATGAATGGAACAGTCCAGACAACAAATAGGGTAAAAGGTCACCATGAGGTAAATCTGGGTAAGTGGTACGTAGATGTCCTATGTACTGTTCTTATTCTTGCCGATTTTCTGTGTGTTTGACATTTTTTAAGCTTAAAAGAGATTCTGCTTTGCTATTAGAAAAATCTAACATGCTTTAAGAAAGTTTACAAGGATGAAATCATTTGATTTTAGAACATTTCTGTTAAGGAGGCAATTCAATTTTCCTCTGCCTATGCTTTTTAAGAATATAAAGCCCATTGTTAACATAATAAGCACATGTAAACTACATTTATCTTATTCATGAGACCATAATAAATCGACTCAGAGGTAGTTAATAGCTTTATAACTGTGACTGGAAATGCATAGTGCTGCATTACCTCTTACATTTATTCAAAAATGTTTCAAAAGTAGAATAACACCACTTCAGTTCTAAAGAATGTAATGACAAACCATGTATATTCATAGGTGTTATGTTTGTGAGAGACCACTGATAATACACTATCTGGGGGAAGGTGAACAGTACTATGACTCCAACATACAAATTCAAGCCCACAAAAGTAATGACTATTTTTCTGGTAGGAAATACAGTTGCATTTTCTTCTGAACATCAGGTCTACCGAGGTATTATTTACTTGCAGTAAAATTCATCTCACTCAGTTAACTGTTGCCTGAGTTTTGACAAACGCATACAGCTGTGTACCTTGGACCGCAGTCAAGATACACAACGGTTCCACCACCCCTCCAAAGTTCCTTCAAGTCCCTTGTAGCCAATTCCTCCACATAGCGTAGCACCGACAGCCAGTGTTCTGTGCCTACAGGGTTGCCTTTTCCAGAATGTCGTGTAAGTGAAATTAGACGGTATGTGACCTTCTTTAAAAGTAACAGCTTCTTTGAGACACAGTTCACACGCCATGCAATGTACTTATTTAAAGTGTACCATTCAATGGTTTTTAGTACATTTGCAGAGTTGCGCAGTCACCATCACGACCAATTTTAGAACATTTTCCCTCTTCCCAAATTCCAACACCTGCTAGTGGTCCCTTCCTATCTCCTTCCAACCTTCCCATCCCTGGGGAACCACTAATGTACTTCTGGTGTCTAATGTAGCCTTCTGAATCTGGCTTCTTTCACTTGACATAATGCGTCTGAGAACCATCCGTATTGTTGTGTGTGTTGTTGTTTCCTTTCATTGCTGAGTAGTATCTTCTTAATGGAGGTATCACGCTTTGGTATTATATGTGCCGGTTGAAAGGCATTTGTTTTATTGTTTTTTATTGTCTCTTCAGTTTTTAGTGATTATGAATAATAGTGCTATAAACATTTGCCTAAAAGTTTTGTATGAACATGCATGTTTATTTCTCTTGGGTAAATGACTAGGAATGATTGCTGCATTGTATATATATATGTGTGCTGAATTTCGTGAGCCAGACTGTTTTCCCAAGTGACAGAACCGTTTTGCGTCTCATCCGCGGTATATGAGAAATTCCAAGTGCACTGCTTCCTTGCCAACATTCCGTATGATCTGTCTTTCTAATTATAGCTATTCTTATGTGGGTGTAGTGGTATCTCATTATGGTTTTTGCACTGTATCGAAGAAATCTTTGCTTGACCTAAGGTCACAAAGATCTTTTCCCTGTTTTCGTCTAGAAGTTTAATTTTTTAGATTTGACACTTAGGTCTATGGTCGAAGTCAAAGGGTTTCTTGTTGTTTTCATATTGACACACAATTATTTCAATATCGTGTATTGTGAAGATTCATCCCCTCTCCTTTGAATTGGCTTTGCACTTTGGTTGAAAATCAATTGACCATGTATGCAATTTCAATTTGCATTTTCCTAATGATCAGTTTGCATTATTTTGCCTATTTGCCATCTATGTGTCTTCTTTGATGATGCATCTCCTGAAAATCTTTGTTACTTTTGCAATAGGATCATTTTAGTAGTACTAAGTTTTGAGAGTTTCTTATATACTCTGCATAGAAGTCCTTTATCAGATCCATATTTTGCAAATATTTTCTCAGTCTGTGACCTGTCTTTTCATTTTCTTCTGAACGGTGTTTTACAAAGAGTAGAAGTGTTTGTTTTTTGAGTATTAGTTCTGTTTGTCTAATTTATTGATTTCTATTTCTAATTTTTATGGACGGTGCTTTTGATTCTGGCAAGCCAACTCTTGCACCCTTGTGACACACATTCATCTTTTTTTCAATTATTTTCTCATTTTCTAATAAAATAAGACGCCCCTGCCCACCCTGGAAGCAGCCGTTACTCCAGACAATCCCCAGTTTCTTTTACTGAGGCGTGGCATTAAGAAGGCAGAATTCTGGTGATTTTTAGAAATCTCTTTCCTTCCCAAACACGTACTGTAGATATGAGTAATTTCGCATAATAATTTTGGGCATGAATTTTATTCTGAAGTTAGGGATCATGACTTCCAGCCAAGAAATAATAAGGAAAAAAGTTTGTCCGTGACTATGAGTTGTCTTAAGACAGATCCCAATATGTCCCATAGCTAATCTACCTCAGTTACCAAGTATGTGGACACGTACTGGTATCCAAATAGTAGGAATATGATAGAAAAGATCACTGGTCCTTTCTTTATCTAAAAAACATTCAGGGGGTGCCTGGGTGGCTCAGTCGGTTAAGTGTCTGACTCTTGATTGCAGCTGAGGTCAAGATCTCACAGTCCTGAGTTCGAGCCCCGCATCAGGCTCTGTGCTGAGTGTGGAGCCTGCTTGTGATTCTCTCTCTCCCTCTCTGCCCCTTCCCTCTCACTTGTGCACTGCCTCCCTCCCTCCCTCTCTCTCTCTCTCTTTCAAAATAAAAAAATAAGCATTAAAAAAACCATTCAGATGATTCTTCAATTTGAGATTCCGGAACTACTTGTGGAACCTGTTGTTTCCAAAGTTTTCTTTGTCACATTGTCAGAATAACAACAATCAAACCATAAAGGGACACAGTCTCTGATTCCTAAATTTGCCCATTGGTTTGTCATTGGGAAACAATGGCTGCTTCATATTCCCAGAGTATATTCTATTGTTAAATATTTAGAAGTGGGTATTTTCCTAGGTAATGTTTGCATAATATTTTGTTTAATTGAATTGAATTGGGTTACCTAAGTGTACTGTCTGGAAGACACAATCTTTCATAATACTTTGTGAACATCTCCTCGCCCTTCTTGTTTTGCCTTGAAATTGTTTTGTCTGCCAGCTAAAGTTTTGTTAATTTTCTGGGAAGTGGGGTGGAGAGGGGTGAGCATGGGTATTTGTAGATCTGTTTTCTCCCAAGAGGAAAATGGTTTAAATGTACACTAAGGTATAGGATTTCACAGCATTTCCCACTTTGGGGCATTTTGGCTTCACTTAACCTATCAATTCTGATAATTGAAATAAGTGATTTCCATCAGAATGACACTTTATTCTTAATAATAGTAGAAAACAGGGGCACCTGGGTGGCTCAGTCGGTTAAGCGTCCGACTTCAGGTCGTGATCTCGTGGTCCATGAGTTCGAGCCCCACGTCGGGCTCTGTGCTGACAGCTCAGAGCTTGGAGCCTGTTTCAGATTCTGTGTCTCTCTCTCTCTGACCCTCCCCCGTTCATGCTCTGTCTCTCTCTGTCTCAAAAATAAATAAAGGTTAAAAAAATTAAAAAAATAAAAATAAAAATAAAATAATAGTAGAAAACAAAGGAAGGAACAGATTGAAAAAAGAGCTTGGAAACATTAGGGATGTTCTTTGATTAGTAAAAAGGATTGTGATTGCAAAATTGGCTGAGCTTTTTTGTCCGTGAATTTGGTTCAGGTTCACCCGCACCCAACAGAGAGAAGCTTCTTTTCTTAGTAGCTATTCTGCTCAGGCTTGCGACAGTATCTCACTGTCTTGCAGAACGTTCAGGAAATATCTCTGTTCACTGTTTCACTAATTTAGCTAATTTGAACATAGTGGAAATGAATTCAAGACCAGTTCCTTGGACAGACTCTCCAGATAGAGAAGTCTCCTGGCCACAGACCACACCACCCACCTTAGCCACCAACCATAGTAAGCGCTTGTTATTGGCGGAATAAATGGTTCAACAGGTATATTTTGAGATCTTTTTGTGCCAAGGCTCTGTGCTAGGTATTGGGGACAAAATGATGAATGGAGCAGTGAGGGGGTAAAACAGACACAAGGAGATAGGCAGACAAAGACTCAGAGGCAATGTGTTGGATGCCATGCAATGAAATATAACCCAACCTTGGGAGAAGAGTAAAAAGGGCTTGGAAATGTTTTTCTAGAAAACAAGGACATTTAAGATGAAGAACTAGTCAGTTAGCTAGGGCAGTGGAGTGGGGAGTACAGGATGTGGGGAGATACCAGCAGGTGCTGAAGTTTAGAGGTGGAAAATAAACTTTGTGGAGAAGCTTCTAAGTGGTTTTGTGCTGGTCGGGTGGAAAATTGGAGGCAGGGGACAGGATTGTATAAAGCTGGAATAGTAGACAAGAAGAGTACAAAAGGATTCATAAGCTATGCTCGTGATGTTTAACACTAAAACCAATAGGAAGCCACTGAAGGGTGCCAAGCAGGGAAGTGACATTGTTGGTTTTGCAATTTAGGTGGAGCTGTGGATTGGAAAGTAACAAGATTGGCAGGCTCTAGGCTCTGAGCTGTCAGCACAGATCCTGACGAGGGGCTCGAACTCATGACCTGAGCTAAAGTCGGATGCTTAACCGACTGAGCCACCCAGGTGCCCTGGCTTCTGTTTTCTTACCTGTAATCTCATCATAAGATTTCACAGTCTAATAGCTAATATTTATTCTGGGCTTACTATGGGCTAGGCTCTCTTTTATCACTTTACAATATGTTATTTTATTACAGGTTTTCTAAACATTATAAAGGAGGTACTATTGTTATTCGTACCATTGAGGTGATGGGACTGAGAAACGGTAGTAACTTGCCCAAGATCCCAAAGAAAATAAATAGATTCATGCCTATCTGTAATCACACAACTTAAGAGTCACTGAGTGTCTGTGTGGTGACAGTTCTCGAGGGTGTGAGGCCTGGCATCCTAACACTAGAATGGTTGTTATATAGTCAGTAGTGGAGCATTTTTGGAAGTCCAGGCTGGTGGCAGGTGTTGAGGAAGTACTATGAAGTGACAATCTGAGCAGAAATGGCACTCTACTATGTGTGTGTGTGTGTGTGTGTGTGTGTGTGTGTGTCCATTGTAGCCATGTTTTCAGAGGAAAGCAGCCTTGTATATTTTCTGCTGCTAGTTCATTCATTCATTTTGTCCAACTATATATGTATATATAAGATATATACATATGTATAAGATATATATATGTATAAGATATATATGTATATATCTTATTGAGATATGAATACACACACACACATTCAAAGCTCAGTAAGTTTTTATCATGTAACTACCACATACCATACCATCCCGGTAAATATAAAGAGTATTCCCAGCACCCCAGGAGGCTCCCCAATCTGTCTTTCCATTTAACTGCCCCCCCCCCCACTACCTGCCCATGATAACCTGTTGTATGCATTTTAAATGGGCATCTACTATGTGTCAGGCATCTACTATTCTAGGCACTGGAGCAGGTCCATAGATGAATAAGGTGATCCCTGCTCTCCAGCAGATCAGAGCAGATCGGATGGAAATAAACACATAAATAATGGGATGTCTACTCCCATAGATATATGTAGAAGGGGCAGTGAGAGAGAAGGAAGATGACCCAGATGACCCACGTGAGCCGGAGTAGTTAGAAAGGGCTCTGCATCAGAGGTGAGAATTTAGTTGGACTCTGAAAAATAAGAGATAGGATTTGGACAGTCAGTGAAATGATGAGGCCTCCAGGTAAGGGGAACACCAGGAGTTAAGGCTCAGAGGCAGGAGTAATTGTGCAGTGGGTTACAGAGGGTATCAAATCCTCAGGGCTGCATAATTGATGACATAAATATCACACGGGGGGGGGACAGTGTGTGGAGAGCCTTGAACACCAGAATGATGAAACATACCTGCAGAATTTAATTTGTAAATTTTTTTTCTGTCTGAAGTTTTTCATAAAGAGCAAACGTTGAAGGATGGCAGGATTTGATTTGTGTCAAGCTGTGTGTTTGCAGTCACCAAAACCAAAGTCCCTCAGTGTGGTTGTCCCTGAGATCCTTCTCAGCTGTGGCCCAGCTGGAGAGGAGAGATGGAAGGCGCTCTCGCTCTCGGGAGAGATGTGGGGTTTCCCAGAGGCTGCTTAGATCCCCACGCTGTGAACCTCGACGGTCATCCTTAACAGTCATCCTTAACGTAACCTGCCAAATTACAGCAGGAATAAACCTTTACTAATCTTGTCGGATTTACTTCTCTTGTAGAGAAAAGTACCCATCTGATGTAACTGTTACTGAGTGGCAATACTTGCTAAGTGAATCCTAAGCATTCTTACTTCATTTTAAACTTTTATTCAGGACTGAAGTGTGTATTTTAGCGTCTCTCCTTGTTCATTTGTGTTCTAATGTTCTGTGGAAAAGAAAAATTGTAACTGCATTTGTTTACTTTCTGGTAAACTGTCCTTTATCTGAGTTGATAATGAAAGAGGTAATCCCAAATTAGCTAAACAGAGATTGAGCAATTTAAAATACTTTGAAAGGAGTGTAACTTTATTACTTCTCCACTAAAAAAAATTTTTTTTGCAACTTCTAGGTAAATACTGACCAATGGAAGCCTATTTTACAGAGGATGCAACTGCTTTACAATTATAATATTAATTGCTAACCCCAAAAAACTCCCATATGGGTGAAAACTTACTGTATTAAGTAGATTACATATATTCCCCGATGATTTTATTTCTCATCAAAATCTCCCTTCTGCTGGGTCAGAGCAGAGATAAATTTCCCTTCCGCTCTACAAATTTACATAAATTTCAGCACACAAATTATTGTGGAAATAGGATAGTTTTTCTAATAATGTATGTATTATGTTCTGGGTGAATACCATACTTAGAAGCAGATATTTTAAAGCCAAATAGCATGTTTCTATAAACAACTTTCTTATAAGAATTAACAGTAGTCATTTCATTCTTATATCTTTCCTTATACCCATCAATTTAGATTAAGAATCCCTAAATAATCCATAGAATTAATTAGAAGACTCTAATGTATTTTTTCACGAGTCTCCTATTTAACTGCCCAGTTAGAACCATAAAATATATTACCATGAAAAATGTGGTCCTATATATAGCTTTGTATTTTATTTCAACTACTTTTATGACCTTGAAACTTGGCAGGGATTCGACTCCTCCACCTCTGCCCGCCCCCCATTTCCAGAGAATTTATAGGCTATCTTAACTCTGTGGGTTTTTTTCCCTAAACATTTGAACCATGATTTAGGTTTCTTTTTATTAATAGAGAATCTGTATAACATGAATTTTCTCTCAGTTTTTATTCATCATCCCTACAAAACTCTTTTAGGAACTAAATCTATTCAAACTTCATGACATGCCATATTCTAGAAGAGTTTATTACACATGGTTTTAATGGCAGAGCACAAAGGTGGATAGACTAAAGCTTTCCATTATAGGTAAACTTTTAATAGGCATTCTGAACCAATGGTCCAAATTAATTAATTCTCTAAATATTTTATCCTGGCTTCTATATTTCTAATGTCATCTCAGGAAGATATCTGAGTTTGTAGGGATCATTCTTGAAGGATTACTTATTTATGAGCACCCTGACAGACACATCTATTGTAATTGGACTGGTACCTACTTGGTAAGAGATACTGATCTCACCTCTGCTGTGTGCAAGTTGAGTCCAATTTTCTCAGTGGCTTATCCATGGATGGTGGCTTACCATGATGCATTGGGAAACCGTGTTTATTCTCCTACATCACTGGGCACATGTAGTATACTGTGCAGGATAATTCTGATTTACTGCATAGCCAATGTCCAAAGGACCCAAAAGAGCGTATTTGCTTTCAGTGGTGTAATGGGGTGAAGGATCCAATGACTATTCCACTCATCTTCAAAAGCTGTAAAAGCTGCTAATCAGTTCTAGAGCCAGAGATGCCTGGTGAATATGGCCCATGGGTTAGATGAGCCTTCTCAGACTTGAATTTTCTTCTGACATGGTTATTTTACTTTATAGACATACTGATTTTTTAAAAATTTTTGTTTAATGTTTATTTATTTGAGAGAAAGAGTGAGAGAGAGAGCACAAGCAAGCAGGGGAGGGGCAGGGAGAGACTGAGACACAGAATCCTAAGCTCTAGGCTCTGAGCTGTCAGCACAGAGCCCGATGCGGGGCTTGAACTCATGAACTGTGAGATCATGACCTGAGCGCAGTTGGATGCTTAACCAACTGAGCCACCTGGATGCCCCAGCATATTGATTTTTTTAATGAAATCTCTGAGTCACATGATGGAGAAAAGACTAGCTGTGTAGAAAAACACTTCCCAGATATAATGGAACTCAGAGTAGAACTATATGCTGCTGCTGTTCCAAATGCAAAAGAAAAAAGAACTAAAAGGCTAAGGTAATGCCATGTTGTATATTTTGGCCAAGGATTATATTGCATATGAGCCCAGCATCTATTTTTAAATGAAGGGGATAGATCAGGGGTCAGGAAACTGTGCCCTGTAGGCTCTTGTAGATAAAGTTTTATTGAAACACACCACACACATTTATTTATGTATTGTTTATATTTGCCTTTGTGCTACAGCAGTAAAGGTGAGTAAGAGCAACAGTGTCTGTTTGGTCCACGAAGCCTAAAACATTTACTCTTTTGCCCTTTACAGAAGACGTTTGCTGATCTTTGGGGCAGATGAATAACCGTGTGGCAGATGAATAGATCACATTTAATGCCCAGATATTTTAAAGTCGATTACAGATATCTTCGCATTCTTCCTCTCATTTCTTCAGTGGGTATCTCAAAAAAAAAAAACCCATTTTCTGTATAGTCAAATTAAAATTCTTATGCCTAACAAAGTTAATAATAATTCCTTTATGTGATTTGATACCAGTTCATATAAACATTTCTGAAGTATTTCTAAAATACTATTTACGACTTTTTTTCCCCAGCCAGGAGCCATTGGAACTATACCTGGCATCTAATATTTGTGTCTCCTCAGCCCCCTTCACTCATGATATGTCCCTTTCTTCATGACACTGACTTTCTGAAAAGGCCATGTTATTTGTCCACTAGGATGTCTAATCTTCTGCAAAATATCTGATTCCTTTGGAGGGCTGTCAACCAGTGTGTTCCTGCCCTAGATTTCCTGTCAGCTGAAAGTTAGACCTTGACTAAATTCAGCCTAAACGTGGTTGTCCAGAAATCATAAGAAGTGATCCTCAAATCTACATCACATCTGAAGACTCGTGTCACCACTGGTCATGCAGAGATTGACCATCAGCTTAGTCAACAAGTTATTTTAAAAATAAGAAAAATGGCGTCTAAGAAGTCAAAAACATAGCGTAAGAGGTAGAAAGTTAGAAATGGAACTTGCAACCTGGCATTGATTTCCTGCTCTCTGTAGTATTCCGGGCTGACCTTGGTACAGTAACCTTACCTTGACTCTCCATTGCCTTCTCTTAATTCATTTTTTTAGTCTGATTCCAGTATAGTTAACCTATCCACTGCCTTTCAAAGTGGTTTTGTCCCGGGATCACATGCTGAATCAACAAAGGTCTGTGGTAATGGTTTAGTAGAGTGGGCTTGGGCACATCTTCCTGGTAGTTATGTCTTGTTTGCGCTCTGAGTTGTTGAGGGTTTTGCTTTTGTTGCATTTCTTTCTTTGTTTTTTTTTTTTTTAATTTTTTTTTTCAACGTTTATTTATTTTTGGGACAGAGAGAGACAGAGCATGAACGGGGGAGGGGCAGAGAGAGAGGGAGACACAGAATCGGAAACAGGCTCCAGGCTCTGAGCCATCAGCCCAGACAGAGCCTGGCGCGGGGCTCGAACTCACGGACCGCGAGATCGTGACCTGGCTGAAGTCGGACGCTTAACCGACTGCGCCACCCAGGCGCCCCTCTTTCTTTGTTTTTAAGTGAAGTGATGTGAGAGAAAACCCACAAAATGGATAAAAAAAGATTGTAAAGGCTGGTAATGAGACGTGAAGGAAATTGAAAGGAGTTGTGATTGAGATTCAAACAAATAAATGGGGAAACCCAAGCTCTAAGTTAATAATTGCTGTTAAGTAATTACAACTTGTAATGCAATTACAACTTGTAATGCAATGTAAAACATTGCAATGCAGTTTTAAGGCATTGGAATTTCTTAACGTGGAAGGTGGTAGAGGCTTCTTCTCTGGTCCGAAAGGAACTGGACACGTGAGGATAAATCTGCCTGAGGCCGACACACGCTGCAACCCGTGACCTTTGACGCTGGGCTCTCACTGTGTTAATCTGAGTTTTCTATTTTGCCTCGTAACTATAATTTCTTTGGTTCATGAACTGGTGTTTTATAGCCCACGTCTAGCATTTTATACATCTTAGCTAAAATCATATAATATTGTTCGATGTGTCTGTTTATAAACTTGGAGCTCCAGTGACCTAAACCGTCCCATTATTTTCAGGCAAAAATGCATTTATGGGTCTTGCAGGAGGAGGGATGGAGTGAGAGGTGGAAAGACACCGCAGAGAACAGTGAATGAACTTTAAAAATTCCCCAGGGGCTGCCATCAGTAGGAAGAGAGTTAATCAAAATGACAGATGCAGAGGTATAAGCCTGTCAGAGGGAACATGCTGATCAGCCTTGTAATGACCTCGGGGAAGTGTCTGAGCTGCTCTTGGATAGTGGATGTGTTCGAATAGGTGTAGAGAGGAGGTAACTAAGAATAAGGATTTGAAAAATAATCATGTTTCGTTGTTTTTGCACAACTGGCTGCCTAAAAAGAAGCTGGCTATCATCTATCTGCCCATGAAGTCTTCAGTAGACAAAAGGTATATCGGAACTGGATTCATTACTGACTGATTCTCTACGTCACTACTATACTAGTTTTAGTAGAATGTGAATTGCACTCTGCTGGTCGAGCATGCGAGAGAGCTGTGTTGGAGGGGGAAATGCTGGGGAAGGTTAAAAAGGGAGAGATCAGGTGGCAGTGGAGACAACTACTGGACTTGGTGTAGGTCTGATGCCGGTGAAAGGGAGAAGGAAGGAAGAAAGGTTGGATGGGGAGAACTTCAGACTTCAGTGTAGTTCTCAGAAGACCTCAGCCAGGCCAGTGGGAAGTCCCTGAGCCTGAATTGTCCATTAGAAGAGTACTGAATTGGGCAAAAATGGGCAGACTTAGCATTATCCCCACAGTGCCACAGTGCTCAATCATTGGCTGGGAGAACGTTGGGGAGGCATGGCTCTGGCATTAGGGCAGAGGGACTGAGGACACCAGCTGGCATCCATTGTTGACCTTGCTCCCACATGAGTGTTACAACTCCACGTTTGCCAATGACAAGACTGGCAATGAAAGCAACCTCTGTCACTCCTTCCTCCCTTCATTCATGTTTTCCATGCCCTTGTGAGCATTGCTTGCTTGTGTAATTTAACAAAGAGAACGACACTGTGCAATGTATATTTCTTTAACATTTTAGAGATTGTTCCCATGTTTTGATAATGCAAGTTTACCGCTTTCTGCTTGTGAATTTAGGGCTGTGACCTAACAAACAGGTAGATCTTTTGCTAACGAGGTAATAAAAAGGACACTTAATCTATAAGGAGAGTGGTGAGATTATTGTGTCTGGTTTTTCCTTTTCTACATAGTTCCAAGTAGAGGGCTGATGTAGGTAATCACTTAATGCTTTGTGAATGGTTGAGTAAATTTATTCGGATCTCCACTTAACTTGAGTTATTTATTGAGAATGCTGATGATCTCTGTCTCACCCTGTGCCCCTTCTTTCTTGTGTTCTGAGCTTAACTGTTCACTGTAGTAACTAAGAACAGGTAATTATGATTCTCAAAGGGAGAGAAAAAAATCACAGCGGAAGAAAGGTATTTTTGTCTCTAACAAAGCTTCAATTTAATTCTTTTTTTGTTTTTTTTTTTTAATTTTTTTTTCAACGTTTATTTATTTTTGGGACAGAGAGAGACAGAGCATGAACAGGGGAGGGGCAGAGAGAGAGGGAGACACAGAATCGGAAACAGGCTCCAGGCTCTGAGCCATCAGCCCAGAGCCCGACGCGGGGCTCGAACTCACGGACCGCGAGATCGTGACCTGGCTGAAGTCGGACGCTTAACCGACTGCGCCACCCAGGCGCCCCAATTTAATTCTTTATTTGCTTCAATTTACTATAAAATATAACAGCATATGTATCCATGTAGGTCAACATTAGGCGGTAAAAATTGGCAGCCAGTAAAGCAGAGTGTGTGTTATCCCTGAATTCGTATAGCAACCTGATTGAGTGCCTGATGTTCCCATTTAGTGATATACAATGACCTTCCTTTCCTATTAATACAGCCGAAACGTATCTACCCTTCTGTTCTTTGAAATTTTTACTTAAATTTCTTCCACCAAGAGATGCATTCTCACTTTTATGGCACCGGCCGGCTGTTTAAGGGAAGACAAGTGGTCACTGGAGTCACCCAGCCACTCTTCTGTTTTAAGCTCTCCCCAAAAAGAAAGGACAGAGAAGGCTGTAGAACGTAGTGGGTGATGATGTGGATTACAGTAGTGTTATGAGTTGATTGTGTCCCTCAAAAAGATATGTTGAGGTCAACTCCAGTACCTGTGACTGTGACCTTGTTTGGAAATAGGATCATTACAGACGTAATCATACATCTGTAAAATTAAGATGAAGTCACAGTGGACTAAGGTGGGCCCTAATCCAGTATGGCTGATATCCTTATAAACAGAGGGAAATTTGTGGAGAGCACAGCCCAAGGTACAGACTTGTCAAGTGACTGTTGTATAACCTGAAACTAATGTAACATGTGTCAGCTGTACCCAAATACAAAAATTTTTTAAAAGGAAGCAATCAGAAAGGAAGATAAAGTGAATCTGTCTTCAAATGACATTTTAAGAAAGCTTTAAAAAAAGTATAAAAGCATCTCTTGCTATATTTTCCCCCACCTACCCAGGTCTCCTCCAAAGGACATCCCTTGTTACCACTTTCTTGGGCGTCATTCAGAAAGTATGTAATGCCTTTATGCCCATGTAAGCATATCTGTTTCCTTTCCCATCTTCTTTCAACCAATGACAACATGCTATTTACACATTCTGAACCCTGTTTTTCATCTGTAATGTATCTTTGAGTTCTTTGCATATGGACAGTTGTAGAGCTACTTTGTTACAGGGAATCTTTAAATTTGCTTTATATAGAATTCTTTGCTTACGAGACCCAAGAGTTGTTTCTATTACCATTACTTGTTAGCGTAGGACACAATCATATTTGAAATGCTTAATACTACCCTGTGTTGAGAACTACCATGTGCTAAGCCCTGCACAAAGTGATTTACATATTTTATTTAACTTGTTCTTGGTTGGGGGTAGGAGGGTTAACAACAAAGCTTCTATTTCCTTGCCCCAAAAACATAAAATAAATGTTTACTATCAGAACAGGATCAAGTTCCATTTGAACTGTAGGCTCCTGAGAAGAATAAAAATGGGAATTTTTATAGGTAGTCCTGATTACTGCCACACTGCCTTAAGGTTAGTTTTATGTTAAAATCCTTATCTCTTGTCTTTTACTTGTCATTGCTGAAAAAAACATTCTTTCGTGCCATAAATCTAATTTTTCTTTGTACAGAATTTATGCTCAGCAAAGCAGAGCCTGGTTTTGATTTTTCTGAAAGCTCTGAACTAGGATCAAAGCAAGGGTACATACGTATTTTATACTGAGATTGTGAGCCAGTTATATATACAACCCAATATGCCACCATAAGATTACTCTGATGATCGCTACTATCCTGAGTTCAAATGTGGATTCTTCACTGGAAACTTGAGAGCAGTTGGAAGGGTATGGAATGTTGTCTGTGGCCACAAAGAGTGGGGAAGTATCTGTGGCATTATTGTCCTGTTTCAGACATGAAAGTGTGGAAGACCGTATGTCTTCTAATCTGCTGTAGAAATAGGGTAAAACCAGTACTTCTGAAAGCACACCCAAAGATCTCCATTCTTGACACGATCTCCGATAATTGAGAAGAGTCCCTTCTCTCTTAATTGGTCATGTCTTTGCTAGAGCTATGTGGTGGCAGAGACTGATAGTTTTCCATCAGCACCGTACCTAGGGAGTTTATACCGGCTTCCTTTGTGGCTAAGTGTGATAGATAACCAAGTTCTGGCCAGTGAATATAGATATAAGTGATGTGGGGTACTTCCAGTATCGTGAAAGGAATGGGTGTATATTCCTTTCCTATTTCATTTACCGCTGCTCAGGTACACATGTGATGGTGGAATCTGGAGCTGCCACCTTGGGCTCTAGAGGGAAGTCACATGTTGAATATGGCAGAACTACCCTACCACCGTCGAATGTTCCTCAAGGGAGAAGTAAGCCACTGTCTTGTTTAAGCTCTTGTATTTTGGAGGCGCTCATTGTTTCAGCATCTTAGATTGTGCCCTAAAGTAATACACCCATATTCCCAGATATTGGTAAAAAACAAACAAACAAACAAAAACTAGACCACTCACATCTTTGTCTGTTGTTTAATAAATATACAAATTACTAGGGTCAGAGCAACCTAGATTCCAAGATAATAATTGTCATTTCCTTTTAATTTTGTGTTTTAGAAATGTCAGTGGCATGAAATGAGACTAGTTAGTATTCAGTTGGTTACAGTAATATTTTCCAAGCTGTTTTTCTAGAAACCTGTATGAATGGGTTATGATTCAGTACCAAATTCCAATGTGAGGGATGGATTCTCCCATACCAACAAGCAATTCTCCAACACCAGCTGAGAGTCCTACAATTCAATTCAGTGGGATAGCACCAGTGTCCATAGGCTAAAGGCTCAGTCCTGCAAGCCTGCCCTCCACTTCAGATGCCAATCACAAGCTTAAGTTTTTACCTGTGCTTCTGATGGACTGGCTATACATCACAGGTTCCCATGGCCCCCTCCTTGGGTTTGATTAATTTGCTAGAGCAGCTCACAAAACTCAGGAAACCAAACCCATTTACTTACTAGCTTACAAGTTTATTACATAGGATATTAAACGATAGGAGTCAAAAGCCCAATGAAGAGATACATAAGGGGAGATCTTGAACAAGGGGTTTCTATCTTCCTGGAGTTTGGGGCCTGGCACCATAGCATATGGAAGCTTTCCCATATGCTCCCCCCAAACTTGGAAGCTCCCAGAAACCCCTCCTTTTGGGTTTTTATGGAGGCTTCATTACACAGGCATGATTGATTATATCACAGACCACTGGTGATTGATTCAACCTCCAGTCGCTCTCCCCTCCCTGGAAATCAGGAGGCGGAACTGAAATTTCCACCGGGCTATTCATGGTTGGGTCCCCTGGCCACCAACCCGCATTCTTAGGTGCTTTCTGAGTGCCACTCATTAACATAAACCCAGTTGTGGTTCAAAGGGTCTTGTTGGGAATAATAAGATACCCACTTCGCCTTCATGGCTCTGACACAATTTCAAAACTGAAGACAAGAGACCAAATCTTATAACCTAAGATGTTCCCACTGCTCTTATAGCCCCGGAAATTTCAAGGATTTGGGGAGCTTGAGAGCCAGGAGCCTTGAATGAAAACCAAGATTTATATTTATTATAAACCACAGTATCACAGAAGTGTTCTTCTGAAAAAGTAGGGGAGGATTTGAAGACAGTGTGAAAAGGAGTGGGTCAAATAACTTTAGCCAGTTTCTTCAGAGCTTATAATGAGAAACGAATACTATTGATCTGCCAGCAGGAAAATATAGTATGCAATGTTTTCCAATATTGTTTAAGTGTGGATCTCTTTCTGTGGAACACGTTAATATTTGCTAGAACCAGTGTTCTTCTGACACACAGCTTGGAGTTCAAGTGTTACATGGTTTCCAACTGTCTTGTGTCTTATTGGTCAATAAACTATCGCTTTTATTTTATTTTTTTAAATTTTCTAATGTTTATTTTTATTTTTGAGAGAGAGAGAGAGAGAGAGAGAGAGAGAGAGAGAGAGAGACAGCATGAGCAGGGGAGGGGCAGAGAGAGGAAGACACAGAATCTGAAGCAGTTTCCAGGCTCCAGCTATCAGCGCAGAGCCCGATGCAGGGCTCGACCTCACAAACCGTGAGATCATCAACTGAGCCAAAGTCGGACGCTTAACCAAGTGAGCCACCCAGGCACCCATAAGCCATCTTTCTTTTTTAAAGATGACTATGTTCCTCATCCATTTTGGGTTGATTGCAACTTTAACTCATGGATGGTAGCCATATTTACCTTATTTTCAAAGTCTGGAGGAGTTCTTCACATTCGGTCCCATGGCTATATACACAGTACAAGTAAAAAGTATTAATATTTACCTTTATAAAAAGAAAATGATACAAATTTGAATATGTAAAATAAGTATATTCTAATAATAAACCATTTTATTCCCTTTATGTTTTTTGGATTATGTGTAAAATTTTATTGACAAAAATGGCTATGCTGTAATGAAGATTAGTTAAAAAGCCATTGTTGGTGTTAGTAGAGCTGTGGTGTTGGTTAGGTTGGAAAACGTCAATTGGAGTTTACGGAGGAGGGGTGAATTTACACTTAATTTGGCGGGCATTTGGGAGCCACTGAAGATTTCTGACCTGGGCAGGAGTCTGTTTAGTGTTGTTCTTTAAGAATAGCAATCTGACATCGGAGCAAAAATGATTTAGGGTTGTGCAAATACTGGAGGGAGGCCAGACAATCAGGCAGGAAACCACCGCAGCCATCCAGGGGAGAGGGATAGAAGGGAATTTCCAGAATTTCTGTGTTCCACAGTCTTTCTGTTGGCATTATATTTAATGTAGAGCTGACATGTAGGCGTTTAGAAACATCAGTCAATTGGGGCACCTGGGTGGGTCAGTGGGTTAAGCTTCTGACTTTAGCTCAAGCTCAGGTCATGGTCTCACAGTCTGTGAGTTCGAGCCCCACATCAGGTTTGCTGCTCTTAGGGCTTAGCCCTAGCTTGGAGTCTTCTGTCCCCCTCTCTCTGTCCCTCCCTCACTCATGCTGTCTCAAAAATAAATAAAACATTAAAAAAATAAGCATCAACCAATAATAAAAGATCAAAAAGTAGAAGCACACGACTACACCTGAGACTATAAAAGCCATATCTGTTTTAATGGTTGCCTTTTGATGGCTACTGGCAAAGGGCAAGGATGGTTCTTCACAGTCTTAGTTTATGTCTTGGGACCTTTTGTCCCTAACTTTCCTTTCTCGAGCACACTTGCAGCAGTAGGGTTGAATTATGAAATTATGTTCGGTAAAGTGTTATTTGTTCAGCACAAGTTATTTACTCTTGAGTTGAATTTCTCGTGCTCTTAATGTGATGGTTGAACTTCTGTTAGGAGATTTGCAAAGCCTCCAGGCGACACACAGCCATTGTGTGGCAGTTGATGGAGAGTGTGGTGCTTGCAAGGAATCCACAAGAAGTCCAACTAGCGTCTCTGCCTAAAGCTCAGGGTTTTTAAATTTTTACTTTAAATATGGCACTTCTGCGTGGTACACTTTTATTTCTCAAGGTGTGTGCTTGCTCTAGCCCCATGGAATGTTTCGATTTGAGTTGTCTGGAATATTACCAGAGCTTCAAAGTACGTTTTGCTAATTTAAAATAACCTTTTCCATTGTCTTTGGGTGTACTCTTATTTTTTCTCTGTTTTTAAAAGGTGGTGTCCAAAGGGAAACAAAATGTAAGGACAGCTATCTACCCAGAGCCGATGAGATTCATTAATTCTCATCTGCATAAAAAACGTTCCTACCAGTACAGCCTCTCGTTTCTATTACAAGCTAGATGCAATTTATCCAGAAAGAAAAGGATGTTTCCTAATAGTATGTCACTGGACTATGGTCCGTATCTAGATTGTTTTCAATACTTGATCTTAAGTTATGCCAATAAACTTTCCTCACAGAGATCATTGGAGAAAGCTGTAGTTTGTTCATTAGCTGTAATACAGGATGCTGGCATGAGTTAACTTGCAAATAATTTGTGCAAAGCTGAGGCAGTTAAGTGTAGTTTGCTTGTAAAACTCTAGATGTCTCATGAATGACACCCTTATTACAATTTTTTAATTAACTGAATGTCTTCCTATCTATAGCAAACAGGAGAAAGTGTTTTCAGGTGGAGTTTCTCCTTGATTCTATTACCAGCACTATAGTTTTGACAGTGAATGTCTTTTGATGAACCTTCTTTCTCTCTGATGTGATGGTAGTTGGAAGTTTGGACTCTCACAGTGACTTTTAGGCTCTTTTCCATATGCTGCTTCCCTAGATGCAGTTGGAAGTGTGTTGTATCATTCATTCATCTACCTTGTCACATTTGCCCAATGCCTTATTCATATAAATATGAAGAGGATTGTGTCCTTTGGATTTGTGGGATATGATGACACTGATCTTGATTGCCCCCACTGTAAACTTTCCAGTGATGGAATGCATCTCATCCCCAGTGGGATTAAGTTCAAATTCTTTAATGTTTATTTATTTGTGAGAGAGACAGACACAGAACGCAAGTGGGTTAGGGGAGAGAGAGGGAGACACAGAATCCAAAGCGGGCTCCAGGCTCCGAGCTGTCAGCCCAGAGCCTGACGCCGGGCTCGAGCTCACGAGCTGTGAGATCATGACCTGAGCCGAAGTTGGACGCTCATGAGCCACCCAGGTACCCCAAGTTCAAATTCTTAACCACGGAAAAGTACAACGTTTCACAGTCTGCCCTTGCCCATCCCTCTAGGCCCTCTCTTCCCACTGCCCCCTTACCTTCTTCCAGTTCTCCAAAGGAAACTGGGCTTTACTGAGATCTCCATATCTATACATAAGCTGCTCTGTGCTTTAGTAATGCTTTCCCCACTTTGTGTTCACCTAAAGAAATCCTACCTATTCATCCAATAATTCAACATTATTTACTGACGACCTGCCATGCACCATGCATTATGTTAAGCATGTACATAGTACTCGATTATAGTCTTGAAATGTATAAGTTAATTCTTGGAGAAACCTCAGCATTAAATTACCTCTTCTTCTTGGCACTTTGTACAAAACTTCCTTTAAATTATCACTTCATTTTCATTTACACTGTGTTGTGGTCTCTCAGTTTATCTGTGTATTTTTTTTCTCTCTAGACCATAAGTACTCTGAGTACAAGATATTATTTTTTATTTATTTCCCAACAAATAGCTCAGTGAATTGGAAAAAAACAAAAATTAGAGTCGAATAGACCATTTGAATTCCAACTTTACCTCTTACTAGCTGGGCAAGTTAATTAGCTTCTCTAAATCCTGGATTCCCCATTTGTATATTGGAGATAAGAACATCAAATTAAATCAATTCAACAAGGTATATTTGTTATTACTGTGTCTCTAGACTTTAAACGAGAACATGTTTGTACATGCCTGGTTCAGCACCTTACCCACTGAGGATGAAAATACTGGGTGTCCCCCATTGATAATGCTTTTCTTCTCCTTTGCCTGGACTTTGAACATAGTAGGAACTCATGAATATTTATTGAATAAATGGACAAGGTCCACAAGGTATCTATCACTAAATATGTTTATATGGAAATGAGGGAACTGGCATGAATTTTATCTATTATTTCTTAGCAGTGGCTCATTGTACAGGCAAGTAGTGACCTTGCTCTCCAGCTCCTGTCCTAAGCAAAAACTAACTGGTGCTGTCTTGAGCCATCTTTCTCTCTTTTGCTAAAAAAGAGTAATTATTTCAATGTCTAGTCATCTGCAGGTTTTTTTTTCCTTCTATAGGGTGTAAGCAACACAATAAGTACATTTATTATTCATTCCATGTTAACTCTTTTTGCCAAAGGAGAAAAATGAATTTAAAGGGAATTCCTGGAAGAATATCTGGGACCTAAAAATAAAAATCATGGTTTTATTTCAAGCTTGTCAACAGAGGTGACAAGTGCAAGAATTGTAGCTCAGATGTCCGGGAAGCAGCTCATAAATTCCATTTCTCACTATGTTTTATCTTGTCTGCCACGTTCCCTAAAATGGAACTAATTTTTAATACCATAGAGAGAGATGGGACAATTCCACTTTTATTTGTAAAGGGGACACTATGGTGAATGAACATTTACAGGGACACTTGTCCAATTTGGTGTCTGGCTTCTGGGATAGAGGGATGTCCTACAGCCTGGTACTCAGACCCTTCAGGACGCTACTGAGCCTGTCATCACTGTTACTCTTTAGGGTCTCCAAGCTGCTGTTGAGGGCATTAGGAGGTGATGTGGGACCCGATCTGAAGTCCTTTAATTTCCCTTGCTAGGTCAGCTTGTACAAAATTCAAAAGCCTCATTCTTTTCAACCAGAGGAGAGAGGAAGGATTTGGAGGTTGAGGAGTGGCAGTGAGGTGTCCCCATTGAGAAGCAGATTCAGCCTGTTTTGAGGGACAGGACAGGACAGGACTAGAGTATATCAGTGAATATAGAGCTGGTTTGGACTCTGAGGCATAGAATGGAGAATGTGCCAAATAGAGCTTCTGTTTGAGTTCTGGCTTGAGTCATTGTGTGGGCCCCTAGATCCTTCTTACCCTCGACAAAAGTTCAAATGATGACTGCTCTTTTTGTAGGTTCATCTCAAGTGGAAGGAGATGAGATTCTGTATGATTTAGAAGCAGAACACGAGCTACTGAATCTGTACAGAATAGAAGACGGGTCAGATACACAACTTACATTTTCTAGCTTAAATTTTTATGACTGCAATTTCTTATTTCTAATAGAAGTAATTGGAAGTTCTTAAGCCTGGAATTCTGACAAGGTGGTCAAACCCCTGGCATGTGCAGTACAGTTTCTGGGATGTAAATAAAGACATCTATGAGAGTATGTCCCTGCCCTACTGATTTTATAATCAGTTCGGGAAAGTTCAAAGCAACTGTTAAAGCTAAGAATCAAGGACACAGGCAAATAACAACTCTAAAACTAGAAGCATACCTCAGTTTGATAGCAACATGAGGAAGCTCTTGGGTTTAGTGCAAAACTTGAAACCTGACATAATTTGTTCTGGTCATAGAACATTAAATGGTTTCTGGTCCTAGAAGCATGTGTTGCCCATGGAACTGACCTCAACCAGGTAGGTCTAAATCTTCCAGCACAAAGAACAAACAATCCCAGACATGTTGTCAGCTGCTCAAGAATACAGAATTTAGGTTTCACTGGATTATACACTTTATTGATAACAGATGGGGCCATGTTGTCTATAGCTTGAAAGTGGACAGGAGAAATCCCTTATTAATATGATGTTAACCGTAACTGAGACTATTTATAGTCTCTTCCCAAAGTACCATCCTTGTGTCCCATGAAGCTCCCCTTGCTTATTACGTGATGGTATATGTGGCTTTGGTTGAAAGTAGACCACTTTGGGCGATAGCATGAAGGTCGAAATCCTCTTTGGCAAGGATGGACATGAAAGTATGGTAGGTTAGGGATCCATCGAGAGAAGGAAGACACTGGGGAGAATGCATAAAGCCAGTGTTTGGTAAGAAATGATTGGACGGGGCGCCTGGGTGGCGCAGTCGGTTAAGCGTCCGACTTCAGCCAGGTCACAATCTCGCGGTCCGTGAGTTCGAGCCCCGCGTCGGGCTCTGGGCTGATGGCTCAGAGCCTGGAGCCTGTTTCCGATTCTGTGTCTCCCTCTCTCTCTGCCCCTCCCCCGTTCATGCTCGGTCTCTCTCTGTCCCCAAAATAAATAAAAAAACGTTGAAAAAAAAAATTAAAAAAAAAAAAAAAAAAAAAGGATTGGACAAAGGAAAATACAAAAGCTTCGAACCCAGAATGCTAATTTCTAGATATTTGTACTTTTTAGTATACCAAAAGTCACTGAGCCATGTGAGTACTAGCCCTTACTAGAATTTATTATATATTAGTCCCTGTACTACAAACTTGGGATACAATTGGAGCTAAGTTCCTGGGGCTTTCATCCGTCAATGTAAGTGTGGTGTCTACTGAATGGGAGTATAGTTAGATTTCTGTACGTTTGACGACATGATAGTGCATGTATTTATTCGCACCCAATACAAAAATAATATTATGGAGCAATGTTAGTAGAGGAAGGTGAGAATCTTCGTTTTACCGGAAGGACTCAGTTCTATCCAGGATGTGCATTTGTTAAGGGTTGGCACCTCTTAGATAACATTCTCACTCTGTGACTGGTCAGAAGCGTTTCCTTTAGTGCCCAGTGTATCATATACCGAGTTTTAAACAAAATGAGAAAAAATTGTTATTACAAATTAGAAACCTTGAGACTTTTTATGAGGACCGCGTTTGTGTTGTGTTGGCGGTAACAAAGTCCTTTGCCTGAACGGTGCACTTGTTTCTGTCATACAGTTATGAGGCCTCCTAATGGATCAGCTTCAAAAGAGATCAAGCTTCTTGAATATGTAATATGACTTTGGGGTACGTGTCTTTAGCCTGGCCATCCTTATTTTATATCGTCATTGTTCTTCAGTGTCGAAGTGTACAAAGAAGAAGATGCAAGGTGATGTAGGCACTTAAGCAACATTTACTGGTCACCCTCTCTTTCCAGTGAGTCGATGCATTTTAAATTACCCTGTGAGTGGCTCATCTGGAATTAGTGAATAACACTAATGTTGTTACTATGGCTGACGTGAAGGCTTAAGATAACATTAAATGCAAAAGGAAATTCATTACTGAATTAGATAATATCCTTCCAGAAATACAATACTATGACAAAAGATGTTCTTATGGAAATGAGTTATTTTATTATCTCCTTTAATATAAAAATTAAATCAGAAGAACTGTGTCCCAATGCTTTTCATTTTTGAAATCCAAATTTAAAAAGACAATATCCTTTCTTAGGCAATGACCCCAGAAATAAACTCATGTAATGACAATGACTTTTAAAAGGATCTGAGAGGGGGCCCTGGGTGGCTCAGTCAGTTAAGCATCTGACTTCGGCTTAGGTCATGATCTCATGGTTCATGGGTTCAAGCCCCTCATCAGGCTCTGTGCTGACAGCTTAAAGGCTAGAGCCTGCTTCAGATTCTGTGTCTCCCTCTTCCTTTACCCCTTCCCCACTCTCTCTGTCTCTCTTTTTATCCCCCAAATTATAAAATAAACATTTAAAAAATGAAGGAAAAAAGGATCTGAGAAGCAGAACTATGATTCACATCTGAAAACAAATAAATAAAAAGTGGGGAAAAAAGGAAACAGGTCACTCATGGGGTTACAGCAAGACTGGAAATAGTCTTGAAACCGTTCACAGCTCCTTTGGCCACCTTCTGCCCATGGACTGTGGCTCTTCTCCAGCTCCCATACAGAACTCAAATGCCCTGAGCATTTACCAGAGGTGGTCCACAAATGGATTTTTCTTTTTCCGCCAGTCATGTCCTCTTGCATTTCTGTCAGCTGGGCTTATTTTCTAGCCATAATTTCATCAACCTTGTAGCAAAGTTGCCACACGTGGTAAATAATAGAACAATTCAGGAAGTGTTCTTTCCTTTGCTGATTGTCTCATCATTCCATATATTGCAGACGTAGACAGAAACTGTACTCTATCTTAGTGCCCCTTTCTATTTACTTGTAACATTTCCCACAGAAGTAGTTCATTATTTCTGTGCCTAGCTGCGTTAAGATCCACCTCTCCTGATGGTCATGAGAGTAGGGGACCCACAGTCTCATTTCCCATGAACTCACTGTTGCATAATAGGTGTGGAGAAAGGCAATCCAGATGGCTGATGTTCGTGCCATTCCTTCAAAGTGCTCTTAGCTCAAAGAAGACAGAGATTTTTCTAAAAGTCAAGGTACCTTTCTCCCGTCATCCAAGGTACTGTCTATAGATAGAAACAGTAGTTGCAGAATGATCCAGAGGGTTGAATCAAGGTCTCATTCTCTTCCCTCTCAGTGAATCTTTGAGTCAGGCAATGATACCATCTCCAAATATGCTCAAGTCCTGCAAATTACATGGCACAAAATTGTAATGAATTTCGAAAGGTGTGCTAATAAATGAGGTTCTTATGGAGCCACTTAGAATCCCCCAACCCCAGCCCAACCCACTTTTCCAGCCCCTGCTAGTGAATTGCATCATTCCTAAAAAACTACTGATGAAACTATACTTACTAGGAGGAAACTCCAGTCTATACTAAATATTCAACAAAGATCTCCTTAGGCATGGTCCCTTAGCTTCTTTCTTGTCTAATCTAAACTTGGGTTTCATGTTTCATCCCATCCGTACATTCTTTACGTCTTTAAAGTATGACCTGTTTGTATTTCAACCATCCCATCATCGGCCCTTGATTTTTATTATTTTTTATTTAGACATGTGCTGTCTTCACCTGTCATTCCCTAATATGACTCTTTAAACATCTTTCCCTTTCAGTGTTACCATAATGTTAACTCTCCTTTGAAGTTCACCCAATGCATTTATGGAGTTTCTTTTTACTCTCAAGATTCAGCTCCATGAAGCTCTTTTCTATTCTTCTCTCATTTATTCTTTTTTAATTTTATTATTATTTTTTTAACGTTTATTTATTTTTGAAGGAGAGAGAGACAGAGTGTGAGCAGGCGAGGGGTAGAGAGAGAGACAGACAGACAGAATCTCAAGCAGGCTCCAGGCTCCGAGCTGTCAGCACAGAGCCCAATGCAGGGCTCAACTCACGAATCACATCATGACCTGAGCCAAAGTCGGATGCTTAACCAACTGAGCTGCCCCGGTGCCCACTCTCATTTATTCTAATACCTGCCTGAATTCTAGAATTTATACTTGATTTTTTAATCTTTTATGAAATAAATGGGCCTTCTGTTGCTCTACCTACTTGAGAGCAGAGCTGCTATGGTAGCGAATGATGAAAAAGTAAATTCTACACTTAGAATTCCTCTCTCAGGCCTTTTATGTTTTCTTTTTGATGCAAAATGTTCTCCAGAATCCAGTCCCATAGCAAACTCAGTCCCGAAGCTTTCATTTGGGAAGCATGGGGTGCGTGGTGGAGGGGGAGAGTGTAGTGTATAATGTGTATAATGTTGGTGAGGTCTGGTCATGTACTGTTGGGGAGCAGAAAATTTCCTCTATCTTTCAAGATTCTTCTGGCAGATCTAAGAATTAGATTGATATGAAGACAAATAGGAGAAAATCTAACTTAATTACATATGAATGAGGGATCCATAAGAATATGAGTCCTATAGGCAGTCAGGCAGTTGAGGCTTATATGCCATCCAGAGCTAAGGAGAAGGGGGTAGGAATCTGGGACGTGAAAGGGAAGAAAGACAACTCACAGGAAGATGGAAAAGAGTAAATATTTGGTAAACAAATGTTTGCTGAGCCATCCCGAAACAATGGGCCACAGAGAGAACTCTAACAGACTTTGCTATATTCCTCCCTGTCTACCACGCCTAATTCATGTTATACTATAGTCACCCATGGTGATAACTCTCTTTCTGGAGCAGGTCCTCTATCTAAATTCTTTTAGGCAATTAGGGAGAAGGTCAAAGTTTCTCCTGGAGCTTTCTGTTTCTTAAAAATAATCAGCCTAAAATAAACTACATTCCAAAGAGACATAGTTTGGTGTGGCAAATTTTGCTCCCCTACAACTGACATGGGGGACTTTTGTCATGCTAAGTAGCTTGCACTTGGCCATGCTAACAGCAGTGTACTGGTCAGGAGCAGACTCTGGAGCCACACTGCCTGGGCTTGAATCCTAGCCATGCAACCTTAGGTGACTTATTAACACCTGCTGTGCCTTGGTTTGCTTATCTGCAAAATGAAGTTCAAATGTCAAGTATCTCTTAAAGATTTTGTAGGATTTTGTAGGATTAATATTTGTTAAGCACTTACACAATGCCTACGAAATGCCTACAGAATCTTTCTTGTTAAAGAGAAGAGAGATTTTTGTCTTTGGAGGAGGAAAGTGATGCGACAAAAGTTGGATGGCAAAATGCTCACTCTGGGGGCAGCAAGAGTGATGGGTTAGTGAGAAGCTGTGTGTGTGTGCAGGTTGGGGTAAGGGAGAGGTTACAGGGAAAATAATTAGAAAACAGGTGGAATGGGCAAGATATAATGAGCGGAGGTCTAAAAGAGAATAGTGAGCGGGCCACTTCATTCAGTATTCCATTCATCGCCCTTCACTAATTGGCTTGTCCTTGTTGGTCGGTCAGAATTAAGTCTCAGTGAACAAGCCCTCTCTCCTCCACCTTCTGAGAAAAGAAGTTATCAGCAAAATCAGTCAACAGTCAAGAATTGTTCAACTGCTCCAGTGGCAGCACAGCAGGCCACGCTGTCGATACCAGGGAGATGATGATGCTTTATCATGACTGCATTTTACTTCTGTAATTTGAGGAAAGCGTCCAGTTCATTGCTGTCTGTGTAGACATGATTAATAAGCAACAACACACACACACACACACACACACACACACACACACACACACACACAAACTCCAACACACAGCATATCTTATCAGCAGTCCCATTACTATGTAAAAATCCTGTGGCTGCAACTGACCAAATGATACGAGCCTGCTAACCGAGCCAGAAGTTCTTAATATATAGTAGAGAAATTTGTGATTCTCATTGTTTAGCTTCTAAATGCGTTTTCGTCACAGGAGTTGTCCATGAAACACACAGTCCAGCAAATGATAGGTTAACAGTAGAACCTGGCTCTACCTAATGTTGGTATTTCAGGACACTCTGAAGTTCTGCTTTCTAAGATTCAATTCAAGTTAAAAGGATCACATAAGTATTGTAACATGCAGCCCTGGATAGCGAGGTAGTTTAAAAAGAGGGAGTCTTCAAACTTGGAGGAAGTATTGATTGAAGCTCTGAGCGAGGGCCTTTGTTTCTGTGTCTGATTTGTCCAATGCTCTCTCTAAAAGGCTGCAGGTACCTTATGCTGCCTCAGACCTTTGAAGGTAAGACAGTTGTTAAAGAAAGGAGCAGAAATGCTGTCTGTGTAGACCCAGTTTTAGGATTATGTAGAATTTGAATACGGGCCTCTGTTTTCAGATCCTGCCTGGGTCCCAGTGTGCTTTTGATTTTGGGTTCAGTTGCCTTTTTTCTATAGCTGACAGTGCACGTGCCCCACCAGTGATCCTTTCCAAGACCTGCAGTCATTCTCAATCCTGGCTGCACCACGAAATCACCTTGAATGCCAAAAAATAACATTGCTCATGCTCTATACCCAGAGTTTGGTGTGATTAGATTGGTAGGGGGTCCAGACATTAGTGATTCTAATGGGCAGTCAGGGTTGAGAATCTCTGCGCGAGAGACCTTCTATACCTCAGACAAGAGAGATCTAAGGAGATCGAGGTGAATACTCTTTGGCTCAGCATTGCCATGATTTTCTGTTGTTTGGCCTTGATGTGGCTACATTTTCAAAGCTGGTTTCTCTACCAGCATCAAAGGCCAAAGTCCCCTTTGACTCTACTTTTAATAACGAGTCCTGCTTTCTTTCCCTGTAGTTGAGTTCACAAACTGTCTGCCCAGTTCATCACAGTTTCTTAAAGACCTAAGCGTTTTTATTTTTTGTTTTTTAATTTTATTTTTTGCCTTGGAGGAATTGGAGCCTTGCTTGGTGAATTGCCACTAGAATTCCTTGGTGCTAACTACATGTTCTACAAGGTCTTATAACTGAATGCCCCCCTTTCAGTATTCTTTTTCTGAGACACACTCTTGCTCCCATTGGGTGTCCCTGATATGATGGTTGGTCAGAACAACCACTGGGTGCCATGTTCCCAGATAGCTTTGGTTGATTTGACTTGATGCACTTGAGGCTGGGTCTTGTCATGTTTTTCCAGTGTTTGTTCCAGTTGAGAAGCTGGGTTTAATTCTTCATTTGGCCCCTTCAAATCTACGTCCCTGTGTCTTAACAAAGGACAAAGTCATTGGTCATTGTATCTTACATAGCCCTTTACATGATGAAAGGTGTTAAATCAAATGAACCCATTTCAAAGACCAGGCTCTGGGTGTTACACTCCTGCACAGAGAAGGCACCTTTGGGGGATTCTGATACATCCTGCTTTCCACCAAGATCACCGATTTACAAGGTTAGGAATTCTTTCTAGCATGGACCATTCCTATGAATCTCTCCGTCTGGTGAGTGCAGAGGTTGTTGAAAGAGCTAGGGGCACCATAGGTCTGTAGGCAGTGGTTTCAACATGAGTGACTTGCTTTGAGTAGATTTAACATCATTTCAGGTTTTTTTCTTCTGGTAATGATCCCTCCCCGACAAAATAATAATACCCAGAGTGCTTCATATATTACGTTATCTATCCCCCAGAAAACTATTAGGATTTGTAGATGCTCACTCTTTTATTGACATAGGAGAGGTAGGAATGAAGAAGGAGAAGAGTAGGAATGGACTAAAGCTGCCATTTTCAGCCCTGATAACTTATTTTTCACACGTCATGCTTAGCTTCACAATTTTAGCTGGTGTAAATGCTTAGAATAAAAAAATTAGTGACTCTTTAGAAGTGAATTTATTGTAGAATTTCTGTCGTTAGCAGACTCCTCAAACATAACTGTTTTTCAGTTGGGCTTGCAAAATTTTTAATTTTATGTATGTCACTTTTCCATGGACATGTTTGTAATCTGTGGTTATGAGGTAACATAGTAGAAACATTTAACAACAATATTTTCATTTTGATGGAATATTGCTGGTCATCAAGATTTGACTCTTCTAAATAGGTCGCTTTTTGTTATTGTGGTTGGTTTGAAGGGAATTAGAACCTGGTTGTGTTATAGTATTCGAAAAGGCCACTAAATAGTTTTGAGTACCCTTTCTGAGTGAAAGCCTCATTTTATAGTGACGTGCATTGATTTGACAAATCTTTTGACAGGCAGGTTGAACTGTGACCCTGGGGAGAGAAACCTAGTTGAATCAGCTTGTGAAGGTCATGAGTCGGGAAGAGCTGAGAGTTGACACAAGGGAGGCTCTCTGACTTCTTTTGCTTTGTTTTTTTTAAAAAATCAAATAGCTTTCAGTCGTGTCTTGTTTTACGATAGCTCCTTTTATTTTTTTCGCAATAATTTTTAGCCCTAAAGAAAATGGAAATGCTGGTAGGACTTTGGCCTTTTCCTCTAGCTTTCTCAGTTATATGTGTTAGCTCACAAGTTAGCATTTGCTGGTACGGATGAATGTGTCCTTCAAATGTACTATGGACCAACTATATCATAACCAATAAAATAAACTCTGTGCATCATGTGAAACTTACATGATCAAGACAGAAGTCCAGTTTGAATTATGCATCCAGCTTTCTCTTAACAGCTCTTTATGTACACAAATTGGTAATCTAGTTACCTCCACTGTGCTCTTAGTGTGTATAGACATAGTTTTAGGATTGTGTAACATTTGACTAGTTTGGATAGTATGAAGCAAGATTATTAGAAATAAACCCCAGTTGTAAAATATTTACATCTTTTAGTGTCTTACATACTTGGGTTTTGACTTTCCAAGCAGCTACTTTGCTTAGCACCTGATTTATTAATCCGTTTTCACGTTGAAACCAAATAAGCTTTGGTTCTGCTGGTTTATTTTAGTTCTCTGGGCGTTCTGTTGTGGACTGGCTGTTACTCAACATTGTCCCACCTCAGGGAGTATCAGCAAACACACGTGTTTGGGCCTCATTCCTGGAGATTCTGATTCATTAAATCACAGGTGGGGTGCCTAAGCATCTGTATTTTTGAAAACCTCTCCAGGTAATTCCAATGTATACCAAAGCTGAGAAACCATTATTCAAGAAAATACCAAACAGGTGCAGCCTTTAGAGACATTTTGCATCCTGAGATGCCTTATAGGTTGGTCCAGTGTGAGGTGTCAGAAAGTTTTAGAGAGATTTGGAGAACTTGGGGAAGATGAGAAGTTAACAAACAGAAAAAAATACGTTATAAGAGAATCTTTACCCTGCATAAGGATTTTCTACAGAGCTATTTCAAGTAGAAATCTTCTCTGGTACATTCAAAGTATAATAAGTTGTTTTTTAAAAAAAATTAAGTTGTTAAATATGAGAAGGCTGGCATACAGTTTTATGAAAACACAGCTACTGGGGACAGTAGCCAGATTGGCCCAGATCTCTTGTCTTTTATTTACCAAAACGTTGTCTGGGACCTGAAATGTTGGCTCATCAACACTTCAGGATTTGAGAAAACTGACTCTAGGAAGTGCATTGTCATTATCACTGGGGTGGTTCTCATACAGTTAAATTCAACAAATATGTAATACATTTTTCAACAAAAATGTTAACAAACATGCAAAAAAAATTATTACTGTGCTCTCCTCTCAGTTACTAATATTTTTTTGTTTAAGCAATTTTTTCAATTTGCATCTCTCCCTGCCTTCCCTCTTCAGCACCCATGTGTTGGTGAGGCTGGAAAGACCATGTTGATGTTACTGAATGAAGTCGCTTCACAGAGGACTTTGGATGTTAGTACTGTAAAGCATTTGAACTTTGTTCTGAAAATAGGGAAGGCCATTGAAGCAGGGAGGTGACCTGATTAGATTTTCACTTAAAAGACCCACCTATGAATTCAAACTGGTACAGCCGCTCTGGAAAACAGCGTGGAGGTTCCTCAAAAAATTAAAAATAGACCTACCCTATGACCCAGCAGTAGCACTGCTAGGAATTTATCCAAGGGATACAGGAGTGCTGATGCATAGGAGCACTTGTACCCCAATGTTTATAGCAGCACTCTCAACAATAGCCGAATTGTGGAAAAAGCCTAAATGTCCATCAACTGATGAATGGATAAAGAAATTGTGGTTTATACACACAATGGAGTACTACGTGGCAATGAGAAAGAATGAAATATGGCCCTTTGTAGCAACGTGGATGGAACTGGAGAGTGTGATGCTAAGTGAAATAAGCCATACAGAGAAAGACAGATACCATATGTTTGCACTCTTATGTGGATCCTGAGAAACTTAACAGAAACCCATGGGGGAGGGGAAGCAAAAAGAAAAAAAAAAGTTAGAGAAGGAGAGCCAAAGCGTAAGAGACTCTTAAAAACTGAGAACAAACTGAGGGTTGATGGGGGGTGGGAAGAGGGGAAGGTAGGTGATGGGTATTGAAGAGGGCATCTTTTGGGATGAGCACTGGGTGTTGTATGGAAACCAATTTGACAATAGATTTCATATGGGAGGGATCTCCCTTTTCTTAAAAGCAGAAGACAAAATTCCTGGGTGCAAAATGTCCTCCCTTGTCAGAACAATTCTTATTTGCCTTCTTCTTATTTGCCTTCTCTTATTTGCCTTAAAAAAAAATAATAAAGCCAAAAAAAAAAAAAAAAAAAAAAAAAGACCCACCTATGCTGGCTGAGTCGGAGGAAGGGAAGAGAGACTGGAAGCCCAGTGAGTAGATTATCTCAGAAGTCTGAGCCAGAGCCGAGGATGCAGGCCTGCCTCGAGCTGGGGTGGGTGCTGTGAGGGGTGGAGAATGTGGATAGATGCCACCAGGATAATTTATCCCACCAGTCTGGGCCATTCTGAGAGTGAAAGGAAGCACTATTAATAATTACCCCGGGACAGCAGGAACTGACTGGAACTGTCCCAGACAGACAGTGGTACTGAGTGTGGGGAGAATAGAGACAACTTCTAGGGATTTTCCAGAAGTTAAGGAAAGTTGGACGGAAATTTGGATCTTGAAAATATCTGAGCTGGAGACCTGTATTTGAGATCTTCAGTACAGATAGTAGTGATGAAGGTTAATGCCTGGGTTACTTGAGGTTATTTCAGATTTTGAGTAAAGAAAAGGCAGCCAAAGACCCTGTGTCTATTTGTGAAATGGGCTCCAAAGAACATTTTTTAATCTGATCCTCTTGAAAGTCTTGAATGCTTAGAGTGTGAGCAGATAAGATCCGTATTTTTTTCTCCCCTTCCCATACCATGCACGATCACCAGCTTAACAAGCACTGTCTCCATCTATTCTCTTTTTACTTCGTTTTTTTTTTTTTTTTTTTTTTCCTTTCCAATCAGCGAATTGCATTTTAAATAGTTCTGGGTACTCAGGAACTAATTATATAATGTAGAAGTGTGAACATTCTCATTACCCCCTACAGTCTGCAGTATTTTTCTTTGGAACCCTTGGAACACTTGGCAGGCCTTTCCTTTAACACCATGGTAGGGTTTCTTTAAAGCAATTTCTAGGAAAAGGTATTATTTTTGGATCACGTAGGGAGATCAGGATGGTTCTTTTTTTTTTTTTTTTTTTTTAACCTCCTTTCCTCCTTAAAATTACATAGCACACTATATTTCCAATAGGGAAGATTTCAGTTGCAGCCATGTAATATGCTGTACGTTAATAGCATGCTACGCAGGCTGATTTCAGAGACTTCTTGTAATATGCTGGACAGTTGAAGTCCTAGAACTCCCTCCTGTGCTGGCACTTTTCCTTTTTTTTTTTTTTCTTTCTTGATGTTGTTTTGTTTTGTTTTGTTGTTTGAGAGAGGAAGAGGGAAAGAGAATGAGAATCCCAAGCAGGCTCCACGGTCAGTGGAACTGCCTAGGGGCTCGATCTCACGACCCTGGGATCACAACCCGAGACGAAATCAAGAGTCAGACTCTCAATCTACTGAGCCACCGTGCTGGCACTTTTGATGTTTGCTCTGTGTTTTGACTATTGTCTTTGGGACTGTAAATTACTCTAGCAAGCTCATCAGGGGAAATTAAAGTCAGCATCTGATTTTCGTGAAGGTTTTTGTTTTATTCAGTTTTACTGTTCAGCTAGATGAGGTTTACGGAGGTCAAGTGTCTTGGCCAACGTTGTCTAGCATGTCAGCGTCTTAGCTCCAGATGAGTTTTCTTTTAGTCCCCGTTGATTCCTGCATTATACATTCATCAGCCTGTTAAGTCACATCGAAGTCATCCTTTTGCTGTCCTTATGAACTGGCTGTGTGTAAAGGCCCTTGACACCAGTGGGACTTTCTGGGAAGTCTCCATGCTCCTGCATTATCTTTTCTCTGCAAATGAGAGACATATAGAGATCAATGCTGATCATCTCCTGCATAGCAGATGCAGCTCTCTAGGGATTTGTTACCCCATGCCAGCAAAGTCAAGCTGTGGGCCGCCTGGGTTCAGCACTAGGACGCCTGTGTGGGGTGGGCTGATAAGTCATGTGCTGTCTGGTATTTGAAGTTGGCATGGCAGAAGGCAGAATGGCTTGCAAATAAATTTCTTCATTCCAGGGGCACGAAGCCTTTGCCAGGAGAGAAATGTTTTGCATTCATTTCCTAGAGGCGGCTGGAAGCGTGGCATAGCTGTAAGACTTTTGCGGCTGCTGCTGTGAAAGACTTTGTCTGCCCAGACACCAAATGTAAAGCTCGCAGGAATCCAGCTAGGAGACTATTCCAGAAGGATTAGACAATAGGAGCCCGTAATTAGCCTCCACGGTCTTGAGTCTTCTAGGGTATGCTAGAATGCAAAAACGCTTTGAAAAATTTCTCGGTTGAAATTCAATGTAAACATATTAAGTGAGCAGCATGAATAAAGAGAGTGGCATGCTGGGATTATGTATTGGTTTTGAGGTATGAATTCATCTGAAACTACACACTAGCTACAGTTCTCTCCTGTGAAACTGTATTCCCATAGTAATTTATTATTTTTTATGAAAGCAAATGTTTTCTATTACTGGTCTCCCTTCTCAATTAATAACGCTTTTTGTTTAAGCACTTCCTTCACTCTGTGTCTCTGCTGGCCTTCCCTCATCACCTCTCACGTGTCTGTGGCTAGGAAGACAAGGTTGATGCTAATATGGGGGTGACCAGTGAGCCAGCTAATCACCTACCTCAGCACAGATCCTAGGGAGCTGCTTTGCTGCCGGGCAGAGATAAATGAGACAGGGAGACAACTGATTTAAAGCAATACCTTCAAATGATTATCAAACAAAGGCAAGCATTTAGGAGGCTGTTAAGCCAGAGAGAAATTCCCAGGAAGGAAAAGGTGACAGCCTTTATCTTGCCATAAGGGCAAATGGTAAAAATAAAGTGTCAGCCAGGGCACATTTTATGTCCATTCAAGTGTCTCAAGCTTTATTTTGCTTTCTGGAAAAATCCCGGACTCTTAAGGAAAAGTGGGCAAAACCTGAAGTCACTCTAGAAGTCTTAGGGCACGTCACTTCTTTTTTTTTTTAATATGAAATTTATTGTCAAATTGGTTTCCATACAACACCCAGTGTTCATCCCAACTGGTGCCCTCTTCAATGCCCTTCACCCACTTTCCCCTGCCTCCCACCTGCCATCAACCCTCAGTTTATTCTCAGTCTTTAAAAGTCTCTTATGGTTTGCCCCCTTCCTTCTCTAACTTTTTTTCCCCCTTCCGCTCCCCCATGGTCTTCTGTCAAGTTTCTGAGGATTCACAGAAGAGTGAAAACATGGTATCTGTCTTTCTCTGCCTGACTTATTTCAATTAGCATAACACTCTCCAGTTCCATTCATGTTGCTACAAAAGGCCATATTTCATTCTTTCTCATTGCCAAGTAGTACTCCATTGTATATATAAGCCACAACTTCTTTATCCATTCATCAGTTGATGGACATTTAGGCTCTTTCCATAATGTGGCTATTGTTGAAAGTGCTACTATAAACATTGGGGTACAAGTGCCCCTATGCATCAGCACTCCTGTATCCCTTGGGTAAATTCCTAGCAGTGCTACTGCTGGGTCATAGGGTAGTTCTATTTTTAATTTTTTGAGGAACCTCCACGCTGTTTTCCAGAGCGGCTGCGCCACTTTGCATTCCCACCAACAGTGCAAGAGGGTTCCCGTTTCTCCACACCCTCTCCAGCATCTATAGTCTCCTGATTTGTTCATTTTGGCCACTCTGACTGGCGTGAGGTGATATCTCAGTGTGGTTTTGATATGTATTTCCCTGATGAGGAGTGACGTTGAGCATCTTTTCATTTGTCTGTTGGCCATGTGGATGTCTTCTTTAGAGAAGTGTCCATTCATGTCTTCTGCCCGTTTCTTCACTGGGTTATTTGTGTTTTGGGTGTGGAGTTTGGTGAGCTCTTTATAGATTTTGGATACTAGCCCTTTGTCTGATACGTCATTTGCAAATATCTTTTCCCATTCAGTTGGTTGCCTTTTAGTTTTGTTGATCATTTCCTTTGCAGTGCAGAAGCTTTTTATCTTCATGAGGTCCCAGTAGTTCATTTTTGCTTTTAATTCCCTTGCCTTTGGAGATGTGTCAAGTAAGAAATTGCTGTGGCTGAGGTCAGAGAGGTCTTTTCCTGCTTTCTCCTCTAGGGTTTTGATGGTTTTCCTGTCTCACATTCAGGTCCTTCATCCATTTTGAGTTTATTTTTGTGAATGGTGTGAGAAAGTGGTCTAGTTTCATTCTTCTTCATGTTTCTGTCCAGTTCTCCCAGCACCATTTGTTAAAGAGACTGCCTTTTTTCCAATGGATATTCTTTCCTGCTTTGTCAAAGATTAGTTGGCTGTACTTTTGTGGGTCCGATTCTGGAGTCTCTAGTCCATTCCATTGGTCTATGTGTCTGTTTTTGTGCCCATACCATGCTGTCTTGATGATGACAGCTTTGTAGTAGAGGCGAAAGTCTGGAATTGTGATGCCTCCCACTTTGGTCTTCTTCAATATTACTTTGGCTATTAGGGCACGTCACTTCTTTTTTTTTTTTTTTTTTTTTTAATGTTTATTTATTTTTGAGACAGAGAGAGACAGAGCATGAACGGGGGAGGGTCAGAGAGAGAGGGGGAGACACAGAATCCGAAGCAGGCTCCAGGCTCTGAGCTGTCAGCACAGAGCCCGACGCGGGGCTCGAACTCACGGACCCTGAGATCATGACCTGAGCCGAAGTGGGATGCTTAACCGACTAAGCCACCCAGGCGCCCCAGGGCACGTCACTTCTTGACCGCAGTAGGGCTCCTCCTGGGTTTGGATTGCTTTGTAAGTGGAGCTAACAGGCAGGGACAGCATTTTGTCAGAAAAACCGTCAAGTGTAAAACAGAATAAGCTTCTTTATAGGTGAAGTGGACAGAGCTGTTAGAGGTGCAGCCACTCCATTGAAAGGGGTTTCGAGTCCCATCAGGATCAAATGAATGAAGTTCAACAGCAGTGGCTCAGACAGCCCTAAAAAGAATGTGTAGGACAGCTTTGGTAGTTACGTATTGATTTTTCTATTCCCACAAATGCCTAGAAAACTCACATGTTCATTTTACACGTTCTTTGAGCTTGTTTCTAATTTGTGGCATGACATGGGAGCTAAGAGTCCTTTTATTTTAGCACTTGACTATTTTTTCTTTTGTCTTTTGGCTGGCTGGAATTAAAATTTTCACCTCCACCAGTTGTGTCCTTGGTTGGTTTCTTCAGCTTTGGGAATATTAAATTCTTTCCTTTCTGTGCAAGGGCAGAAATTCATTTGCATTTCTGTTGGTGCTCTGCTGCTCCTTCCCAGTCCCTGGTTTTGGAGCTATGCTGAGTTGACAAAGGGGTATGCCTTTCCCTCCTCCCATCCCTTGGCACTCAGGTAACTTCGCTGAATAATAATGAGCTACTCAGGCAGGTTTTGCGGCTCACGTTTCTTTGGTAAATTTTGTTTTCACATTTAGCGCTGTGCTCCTGCTTAGATTATTGTGGAACCCATTTGTGACAGGTGCAGACGGGGGTGCCAGGGCGACAGCGTCGACGCCAGACCACCTTTCCTTTGTCAGTGTAAACAGGGAGTAGACTGAATGGACTCGAAGACTACCAGTCTGCCGGTCCGCAGGTGCAGGGAGAAGATGACGTTCTCCTCCTGTGTCTGCAGAAGACACCGTTGCACTTTGAACTTTGTCATTTGTGGCTCCACCCCTTCTTCTACTCCAGTTTTTAGTCCCTTCACGGTCCATTGATGGGACTTGAGAAGTCATCTTGCCAATCATTCAGTTCACAGGTGAAGGAAATGATCCTACTTACTTTAATTCAACCAGTTTAAATACTTAGTGTCTAAGGCTGAACCAGAACGTGGGTCCCCTAACTCTCAGTCTAAAAGATCCTTCGTGAATCACTCAGTTTCTCGTGGAGAAGTAGGACAGCCAAGAGTAGGGATTATGAAGATTAATTGTTGGACTTCAAGAATCAGGTTGGAGAGTGGACTCAGGACGGACCCATTAGTTTTTTTTGACTGGTCCTCAAGAGTTGGAAAGAGGGGACCATTCCTTGGATGTTGCGTAAAGCTCTAAGTATTAGTCTCTGTAACACCTTTTCAATTTTGCTTGGAGAAATCTGACTTGTTGCAGTCATTATTAGTCAAGAGACACATTCTAGGACAAGCCCTTGCTATTTTCACTTGCCTCAGCTTCCTCATGTCTGAAATCAGAATAATAGTACTCATTACTACAGGTAAGAGATGATATGAGCCATCCACTCTGTCCTAAGTTTCTTGTGTGGGAGGCTCTTCATTCTGGGGTTGATCTAAGTCAGTGGTTCTCAAGGTGTGGTGCCCACAGCAGCATCAGTGTCACTCTTTAGAAATGTAAATCCTTGGTCCTATCCCTTATGTACTATATCACAAACTCCGGGGTAGAGTCTAGCAATCTGTGTTTTAATTAATCTTCCAAGTGATTTTCATGCACTAAAGTTTGAGAACCACTGATCTAAACAATTCTTTCTTGCCTTCCTGCAGCAGAGATGGTAGTCATGGAACTGAGAAAGTTAAAAGGAAACATTTGTATGAAAATAGACTAATATTCACAGATAGTTAATCATCATCTAAACGTAAGGAAGGGAAAACATGTTCTGTAGCTCTATTCTATGACTTTTTTATTAGCTATATGGGGGTGGCGAGAATCTGTATCCATCTATAAGGTCTGCGAGGCAGGGACCACACTTGGCATGTTCCCTCTTATTTCTCCAGCATCTATCACTGTATCTGGAACACACTTGGGACTTAATATTTTTTTGAAGAATGAATGAATGAATGAATGAATGAACGAATGTTAAGAATACTTTGCACTAAAGCATGTGGAAGAGGCATAAAATTGGACAACAGAGAAGTTCAAAGTCCAAGTTTGATCCTCTTTAGCTGGGCAGATTTTATTGAGTTTCTTCCTCTTGACCTGAGGGTCTTCATCTGTGCAATGGTAAGATTGAGCTACAGTTACTGTTGGGAGACCCCCTGCCTCTAACACTGAATCATCTGTTAAAGAAGGTGCAAGGGGAGGGTGAGCGTAGATAAAATTTTAAGCTCCATTAAGGCTTACTTTAATTAGCCCTTTTTTTGTGGGGTTTCCCACGTCTCCGTCAATCCATCAAGACTTTCCTTTTCTAACATATTGATTATATTTCACTCTCTGCTGCCCTCTTGCCCTCCCCCCAACTTTTTATGATTACATGGCTCTTAATTGAAAGTAATGGAATATATTCACACTAAAACTGTTGAGGGCAGGACTAAACTGTATATATTATTTATCCCACAATATACCAGTTTGGTAGGAATCATAAAACACATAATAAATACTTTCTGAGTGCAGTTGGAGAAAGGCATCCAAGGTAATGGGGGTCACATTACATGTTGTGATCACAAGGACCAGGATCCTAGGCTCTGGATTTAGATCTTGACTAAGAAGATTTATTACCTTGGGTAATGAAATTGAGTGTCTCTAAAAGTTAAGTTTCCCACCTGTAGCATGGAAATAATACTTCATAGCATTATTGTGAAGGATAAATATGGTAACATGAAAGCTGCTACAGTGCCTGGCACATAGTAGGCACTCAATAAAGTACAGTTTATCTTCCTCATTTTCACATTTCCCCATGAACCAGCTTTCTAAGCATCCAAGAGAACATGAGAACATGTATGCTTATTTCTTTGCTCTCAGAATTGTCTATCTTTATTTTTTAAGTTTATTTATTTATTTCTAGAGAGAGAAGCAGGAAGAAGGGGCAGAGAGGGAGGGAGAGAGAATCCCAAGCAGATTCTGTGCTGTTAGCACGGAGCCTGACTCGGGGCTCGAACTCACGAATTGTGAGATCATGCCCTGAGCCAAAATCAAGCCGAAATCAAGAATTGGATGCTTACCTAACTGAGCCACCCAGGTGCCCCTCTATCTTTAGGTACTTTTGGCCCTTAAGCCTTCCAAAGATGATTTTGAGAGATTCAAATAAAGAAGGCCACTGGAAGATGTAGAATAGAAATACACCTGAGAAACAGGACTGTGTGTAGAAGGTGATACCAATTTGGGAGTAAGAACGATGGGGGCTGAGAAAATTACCTTGCTGATTAGAAGAAAAGAGTGACCAAATGTATCATTTCCTTCTACTTCCAACTGGAAGAAACCTAATCTAGGACAAACACTCTCCCAACCACTATTTCCAGTTAGCAAAATTTTAAGCTTATTTACTATTATTCAAAAAAATGATCTTTGAGCTTCCAAAGGAAGGAAATGGGAACCAGGGGGGCAAGGTCAGTAACCAATGAGGATATTTTTCTCTAATAGTACCCAGCACATTTGGGCCATAGGCTTTCTTTTTTCCCTTAATGTTTGTTTGTTTGTTTTTAAGAGAGAGTAAGAGCGAGAGCAGGGGAAGAGGCAGAGAGAGAGGGAGAGAGAGAGAGAGGGAGGGAGAGAGAGAGAACCCCAAGCAGGCTCCAAGCTATCAGCAAAGGCCTGATGTGGGGCTAGATCTCATGAACTGATCATGACCTGAGCTGAAATCAAGAGTTGGTCACTTAGCCAAATGAGCCACGCAAGCGCCCCTGGCCCCAAGTCCTGATGAATGTGGTTTGTCTAGTGGCCAACAGCAGAGAAATGAAAGGCAGAACAATGTAGCACACGACTGGGTGGGCCTCTCCCACTCCTGCCTGACATCCAAACCCTGTCAAGGCAAGAGATAGTTCCCAGAACAAAACTGTCAGGAAGAGAGCCTGCATTCTTATTTCTTCCAGATTATCGTCTTCCAGATTCCAGACGTCCCAGCCCAGTCAAGCCACTCTACCTGTTTTTAGAATAGAAGAGCAGTCAGAAGATATGAATATTTTCCAAAAACAACTTCACAGAGTAAAATAGAGGAGGATACGCTTGGCTTAATCATTTTGTAACTGATGACAGAGAGAAATTTTCTCTCTTCCATATTTTACATACCATGACAGGGACAGCTTGGTGTTCAGGCAGGGAAGCAGAGGTCACAAGGATGGAGGAGTTAGGGTGAGATGAGAGGTTACATGAAGCCAGGGCATTGAGCATGAAGGAGAAAGTAAGAATCGGGGAGTTATTGGAGTCATAGATGAACATTTAAAGATTGAATCTTAGGATTTCTTATGTCGTCCAATAAAAAACATCTTAACTACTCATCCCACTTCTGAACCGGAAAGCGATAGGTATGAGTATATGGTCTCGGGGAGAGTCCTATGAACCCCTTGTCTGGAGAAGGAAACTGTCAGAGAACCCGCAGGCATTGGTTGGGTTGGGTGAGAAATTTAGCAGGTATGTGCTCCAGAAGGTGCTGGAAAATAGTGAGGGAACGATAGGAAGTTACAAAGGACAATGCAGGAAGGGACCCTAAGTCATTGGTATTATCGAGAAGCATTTCTCAGGACGGCTCTGCACCTTTTTTTGTTCCATGAGGCAGATACCCAACGGTAGGGGAAATCTTACTATGGAGCACAGAAAAATAGATAGCAAATACCTTTTCCACATAACCATCGATCCAGAGAAAACTAGACTTTAAATTAGTGATTGATTCTTAAACATTACTAAAATTCAGACACAAGAATAGTTTTCATTACTTTCTTAACCTTTGTCTTTTCATTAAATACTTTGCATTTTTCACAGAAAGAAAATAACACGGCTTGAGGTTCTTCATTTTTCATAAAGCAAAATTTCTGTAATTATTCATAAAGTCAAGCTAATTGGTCTAGAAAGTTCAATTTTTCCCTGTCTTTAGGTTGAACCCTTTGTTCATGCCTCTTATTCATGTGTCAGGAATGGGGATTACATTTTTTTTCTTTCCTTTTTTTTTTTTTTTTGGAACCAATTTTAATCAATTGATAGCAGTTAGAAACAAAGAGTGCCATGATTGATTACCAATGCGTGTAGAAAATGGGAGGAAGTATATTTTTCCTGCCTTGCAGTTTATTCTTATTTGTAAATTTTTAATCAAGAATGATTATTATAGTATTATATTAAGAAATAAACAAATTTAGTAAAATGTTAAGATTAATAAATTGTTAAGTGGATAGAGAAATGCTCATTATATTGTCCATGACTTAAAATAACCATGATTTTTTGTATATTTGTAATACTTTATGAGAAAATATTTTAAAAATAATAATCAAGGATATCAGTTCCAGTAATTTAATTTCAGATGTAAATTGAATATTTTATTCTTTTTTTTTTTTTCAACGTTTATTTATTTTTGGGACAGAGAGAGACAGAGCATGAACGGGGGAGGAGCAGAGAGAGAGGGAGACACAGAATCGGAAACTGGCTCCAGGCTCTGAGCCATCAGCCCAGAGCCCGACGCGGGGCTCGAACTCACGGACCGCGAGATCGTGACCTGGCTGAAGTCGGACGCTTAACCGACTGCGCCACCCAGGCACCCCCAGTATTTTATTCTTATTTGAAAAATGTTAATTTATTTACTTTGAGAGAGAGAGAGAGCAAGCAGGGAAGGGGCAGAGAGAGGGAGAAAGGGAGAATCCCAGGCAGGCTCCATGCTGCCCGCTCAAAGCCCATTGCGGGGCTCAAATCCACGAACAATATCATGACCTGATCCTAAACCAAGAGCTTAACTGACTGAGCTACCCAGGTGCCCTTAAATTCAGTATTTTAAATTGCTGTTTTTCTCTTTCACTATTTTTTTGTTTTGTTTTGTTTTACTTAAAATTTTCCACCCAGGAAGAAAAGTTATCACTGTCTGTAAAGAATACTTACTTTCAACTAAATTCTCTGACCCCTAACTTGTTACCTTCTCCCCCATTCAGTCTTTTTTTTTTTCCTTTTTTTTTCCTTTACTTTTTTTCTGGAAAGATACATGCTGATATCTTGATTAACATAGGGTTTGGTGAAGAATTTAAGGTACAGATCCATTGATTTCAGGCCCTGTAAAAAAATAGTTTCCCAGGTGCCCACCATGGCCACCCCGCAGTGCTAAAAATAGAATCCTGGAGGAACAGAAAAAATAGTTTCTTCTAGATTTTGAGTCTTTAGTGACCTACCCCTGGGAAGAGACAAAACAGTGCTCTTGGCAGTTACTATAGACATTTCCAGTTCAGGTTGCCCCAGGCAAAAGTAGCATTTCTGGGGGGAAAAAAAGTGTCCTGTAAAAAGGGGTCTTAAAATTGGAGGGAAAAATAAAACAAAGATAAAAGAAACTGGAGAAACGTTACTTGTAAACCAGCACTGCTCAGAATGTATCATTCGATAGATTGAACTCTGCCTTTAACGGATATTACCTTTAGTTTTTCAGCCTCCGGTGAGACGCTTTGATTGCAGAGATCCTGTAAATGTGCAGGACCGTGCACATTTACTGGATCCCCAGCAGATGGGCAATTGAGTGGGCTCAGCCTTCTCTCAGGATGCTCTGTGCGGGAGTGGGTTCCTCTCACAGAGCCTGTTCGATGTCTGAGAATTCGTCAGTTGTTACTTTAATATTGTCTGGTTGATGCTGTCTTTATTTTACAATCTCTTCTTTATTGATCACCTTGGCATTCCTGAAGAAAAAGAATTGATAATAGAATTGGAAGAGAAAGATACTTTTAAACAGTCAAAAAGAAAACATTTTAAATAGTCAAATATAGAATAGTGAAATAAAATAATCAAAAAATACATATGCAATCAAGAACTTCAGCCCACAACTCAGAATTAACCCCAGACATACTGTATTCCTAAATGTAAAACCCCAAACTATAAAGCCTCTAGGAGAAAACACAGGAAGAAATACTTGTGACCTTGTCTTAGGCTAAGATTTCTTGGCTACAACATCAAAAGCATGATCCAGGGGCGCCTGGGTGGCGCAGTCGGTTAGATTCTGTGTCTCCCTCTCTCTCTCTGCCCCTCGCCCGTTCATGCTCTGTCTCTCTCTGTCCCAAAAATAAATAAATGTTGAAAAAAAATTAAAAAAAAAAAAGCATGATCCATAAACACAAAAAATGACTAAATCTGACTTTGTCAAAATTAAGAACATCTCTTCTTTGAAATACACTGGGAGAAAATATTTGCAAATTGTGCATCCAATAAAGGACTTGTATCCAAAATGTTTAAAAACACTCAAAACTCAAGGATAAGATAAAAACAATGCAATTAAAAATGGGCAAAATGTTTCAACAAAGAAGATATATAAGTAGCAAATAGGCACATGAAAGATGTTCAACATCATTTGTCATGAGAGCAGTGTACATTAAAACCACAATAATATATCATTGGGCACCCATCAGAATGAATAAAGTTAAGAAGCCTCCCATACCTAGTGTTAGTGAGAATGTGGATGAACCAAAGCTCTCACGCTCTGCTGCTGGCAATGCAAAATGGTACAGCCACTTGGGAAAACAACTTGGCGGCTTCTCAAAAAGTTAAGCATACAAGGGGAGCCTGGGTAGCTCAGTCGGTTAAGCGTCCAACTTCGGCTCGGGTCATGATCTCATGGCTTGTGAGTTTGAGCCCCATGTTGGGCTCTGCTCTGACAGCTCAGACCCTGGAGCCTGCTTCGGATCCTGTGCCTCCTCTCTCTCTGTGCCACCCCTGCTCAACTCTGTCTCTCTCTTGTCTCAAAAATAAATAAACATTAAAAAAAAGTTTTTTTAAAAACGTTAAACATACAGATGCTGTATTCCGCAGCCATGCCACTCCTAGCTTTTTACCAAAGAGAAATGAATGCATATACTCATACAGTGACTTGTATGTGAGTGCTTGTCCTAACCCTGAAGTGGAAACAGTCCAGAGGTTCATCAACAGGTGAATGGATGAACAAATTGTGGTATATGCATATACTGGAATAGTAGCAATAAAAAAGAAGGGATTGATGATACATGTGACAGCATGGACAGATCTCAAAATAATTATGCTAAGTGAAAGAAGCTAGAGGAAAAAAAGGGTGTATACTGTATGATTCCATTTATATCAAATTAGAAGTCACACTACTCTGGAGTGAACAAAAACAGAATTAGTGGTTGCCTGGGACAGGAGATTGTGGAATGGGAGCAGGGAGGAGTTCTAAAGGATCAGGAAGAAGCTTGATGGGCTGCTGGATATATTTATTATCTTAATTATGGTGATGTTGTTACTGTTGTATACGCATCAAAATTGATAAAACTGTACATGTTAAGTAAATTCGGGTTATTCTATGTCAATTATACCTGAGTAAAGATGTTAAAAAGAAAGAAAGGGAAAGGAAGGAAAGCGGAGGGATAAGAAGGACAAAGGAAAATTAAGGACAAGAGGAAGGAGGGTGGAATTCAGGAAAGACCTGGACTGAGAGCCGGAGGCCTGGGCTGAGATCTTGGATCTCTGACTTATTTGCTATGTACCTGTGAGTAAATTGCATTCTTCGAGCCTCACTTTCCTCTTCTATAAAATGAGGCCAATAATATCCATGTCATGTGTAGATGATGTATATAAAATATTTGGCAATATGCAAGGTGTTCAATAAATATCATGCATTATTATGAATCTTATTGATAATATTTATCAAGCAGATGCAGCAATTTGGGGCATTTCATATCCACTCTGGGAGGAAATGTCCCTTGGGATGGGAGGGCGGTTAAGGTGGGTGTGGGGAGGAGAGAAGAGGTGTCCATCCCTGGAGAAGTCCATCATTGGCTGTGGGGCGGAAAGTAAACCCTGAAACTTGTCAGACCACTCACCACGTGGGAAATGCACAGCAGCTGCCCTCCCGTTTGGGGGCTACAGGTCCCAGCATGCAATGCTCCAATTTCATGGGGGCCACAGAGCACTGCTTGTAGAGACTTGCAGTTTCCGTGGGCTACCCCCAGTAGAGGAACTGCAGCAGGAACGGGCAATAAATTCTTAATGCATTGCACACATTATGCATCATGTCATTTTTCAATGAAAGGCATACTGCGTGTTTTCCCTGGAAGCTAAGATACATCTATGCTGACCAAAAGGTGGCCACCTATCGCTTGGCTAATCTAAAAAGCTCTTAACTAGCATAAAAATGTTGATAAAGAAAGCGTTTGTTTAGAAACATGCCTACTGTTCTGTAAAAATTGTAGTTTCTCTTTCTACTAAGCACCTACTCCGTGGATAGCCCAGAGTGTGGAAGTAAATGCAAAGCACTAAGCCATTTAAAATCTAAATCAGACTTTAATAAGGGAATGTCATGTTTCATTTAAGAGCCTCTCTTCACCTCCTTTTCTTGTGCTGTCAAGTGAAAGAAAAGCGAGCTTTATAATTACATGGCTGCCTCAGCTTCAGATTACATGTGAGGTCTCACGTTCTTTTTCCACACCTTTCTCAATCCCTATCCGACCTCCTCCCTTCTCTCCCACCCGCCCCTCTCCTAGCCAGGCTTTCTTCTGCACACTTCCTTCCCTCCTAAGGGGCCGACAGAATGATGGAGCTCTGTTGACTAAGCTGCTGAATGGTGGTGGCCCTTATTAGTTTAGGGGTGACGAGCAAAAAAATAGAATAGAATAAAAATACAAATTAAAATAAAATAAAGTAAAATAAAATAAAAAAGATTGTGAAACGTGTCTCACAGTGGACCATCATACTAGCCTCGCTGGGTAGAAAATTAGGTGATTCGTGTTTCCACTGCTCATCGGAGCGTGAAATCAGATGGAACTTAACTTTGACAGATGTTTACCCCTTTCCATTTGGAGCTCCAACCCCTGAGGTCGGTTCTCAAGGTTGGGCTTTGGGTTCAGCACCGTATATTAGGATCCTCAACCCTCGTTAAGTACTTGGCAAAGGTATTAGCAGCTGTAACAACGGGCCCCCATCCAAATATATTTTACGGTTGCCTCTTATCCCCCCCTAATCACAAGTAACTGCCTCGTTGGTCACAGAATAGGAATATTAAGCCCATGAAGCTAGTGCTGAATATTGGAAACCATCACGCTGTTCCCAAGCAAGTGGTCTTGTAATGAAGGTACCGTGTAAGATTACAGTGTAAAATGAAGCTATGTTATCTTAATTCTATTTCTTGCAGTGATATACTTGGGGTTATTTTGTCTGGGTCACCTTCATGACAAAACGGTCAGACTTGATTATAGGCTTGATCGAAATTTAGTGGCAGGCCATAGCGGGAGAGATGTGTCACAGATCCTTTACAGTGACTGGTAAGGACTGAAGAAGTTATGGATAATTCCTTTGTGATAGTAGGTCGTGCATCATTGAATAGGTGATAATATTTTTACTTATACTGCAGGCAAAATATTATTTAGACAATGTATAAAAGTAGCTATTGTTGTTGACTCCATCACTAGAAGCCTGTGGAGAGAATGAACCTAATGGGACAGTCTCAGATTTGGAAGGCATCAGGGAGTTGTGTATTCTCTCCCTGACACCTGAATCCTTCCACGGAGCCCCAAGCTTTCGTTTGAACATATTCGGTGAGAGGGAACTCACTACCTCAGTGTCACTGGATAGTTCTGGAAGACAGTTTGTCTTTCTTTTAGCCAAAAGCAGGCTAAGCAGGGTTTGAACCGCTTGATTAAACTCTGCATTCAGGAGGCTCCGAGAATAAATTGAATCCTTCTTCTGCCTGAGAGCCCTCAAGTTTTTTGGACAGCTCTCATATCTCCACTAAATCTTTAATTCCTCCAGGGAACGTTCCTCACTTCCTTCAGTAGTGTCTTACTAAATTTCCCTTCGGGTCTTGCACAACTCCTTGCACGTAGTAGGCCCTCAGGGGATGTCTGACTTGACAAAATTCTCACACTGCTTTGTCCTGAATCCCACTGAGACGTGCCTGATGACTGTATTCCATTCAGATTCTACCATATATAACTTGGACATAGCAGTGATTCCTGGGATGTTTTGGCATCAAAACATCTATATATGGTTGACTTTAAGCCTCCCGTTTCCCCCTGGATCCTCCCTCAGGTGGATGTTGTTTTCTCTTTTCAATTCTCACCAAATGCCCAGAGAAGACTGTTTAGGAGAAAAAAGGTGTCTGTGTGAACCAATCTGAAATGAAATGTCTAGGAAGAAAGCTCGAGTTTTAAGGAAAATAGAAGTTCTTCTATTCTCCCTAGTTGATGAGAAAATCTAAAAATCTTAGTTGTAGGAAAACTCATTTTAATTAAGTAATTTGTATCATTAGACAGTTCATTGCTGTTTCTTTGGGGAGATGTCACATATATTGAATGTGAAGTTTTGTATTTTTAGCTTTTGGTTGCATATTTGACAGCAGATAAAGATGTAAAATAATATGCTTATGCCTGAGCATGTTGTAAGCATTAGAATTAGTAGGTGGGCTAAACTGTGTTCCCCCCAAATTCGTATGTTGAAGCCCTAAGCTCTAGTATCTCAGAACGTGACTACTGTTTTTGGAGCCAGGGTCTTCAAAGAACTAATGAAGTTAAAATGAAGACATCAGGGTAGTTTCTAAACCAGTATGACTGGTGTCCTTATAGGCAGAGGAATTAGGACACAGCCACAGGTAGGGAAGACCCACCCCATGAGGACATGGGGAGAAGAGGGCCATGTATGAGTCAAGGGGAGGACCCTCAGAAGAAACCCAACCTGCCAGTGCCTTGATCTTGGACTTTCAGCCTCCAGAGCTATGAGAGAATGTGTTTCCCTTGTTTACCTACCCAGTCTGTGGTATTTTGTCATAGCAGCCTGAGCAAATACTGTGACGAAATGCTTCCAGTGTAAATTCTGAAACACGAAGTCAAACTAAGAAGATAGAATACTTAAGACCTTGTAGGATACTGCTAAAGATAATAATGGGTGATAATATTGGGTCTATTAATCTTGTTCATCAGAATTTGTTCACCTAAATTTATTTTTCTGAAATAAAACCAATCTTGTCCTTGAACAGTTTTGAAAGGAAAATTTACAAAATGTGGTGATTTTTTGTTTTGTTTTTTTGTTTTGTTTTGGTTTTTGAGAGACAGAGAGAGCATAAACAGCAGAGGGGCAAAGGGTGAGGGAGAGAGAGAATTTAAGCAGGCTGAACACCCAGTGCAGAGCCCAGCGTGGGACCTGATCTCAAAAACAGTGAGATCATGACCTGAGCTGAAGTCAAGAGGTAGATGCCTAACCGACCGAGCCACCCAAGCACCCCTAAACTATAGGTTTTAAAGCATTATTCTTTGCTTTAACTAAATTAATAGAATTTGAAACATGTTGGTGTTGTTCTTGCTGACTGAAGGATGCATTGCCTACTATACCTGTGTATTTCTCACAGCTTAGCCATGTACCTCAAAGCTAAGTTAGCATTTTGTCAAAGGACTCATATGCCAAAGCTTCTGATTTCATCCTAACATCTTTCTTATTGGCGCATGGGCTGCCATCATGTCTGGTTTTTAGCCATCATAATGGTCTTAACCTTTGGAGGAAACTTTTCGTATTTGTCTAGTCAAATGGTACACTGTGAGAATTGGGGTCCTGACTTAAGTAGGTACCCAGCAAGTTATTGGCAAACAAGAAACAGAATTTTGATTTTGTCTGTGATTTTTACTGATCAAATCATGAGTTGTAGCCAATACTTTAATAAAATAAATTAGAATAGAATTGGATTGACTGGATCAGAGTGCATTAACATAGTAAGGTTAAGTGTTGTGTGAAGTTTTGTTTCCATTATATTCATTAATTCGACGTGTATTTATTGAGCACCTACTACATACCAGGCACTGTTTTAGGTGCTTGGGATATATCAGTAGACAAAGATCCCCTCATGGTGTTTACTCTGTAGGAGGGGAAGATGGTGAGTAACTGATGAACATAGTAAGTAAGTTATGTGGCATGGTATAAGGTGAAAGTGTACAACAAAAAGTAAGCATGGCAGAAAGTACAGGGTATTAGAAGTTAACCAAAGTGGGGCACAGTTGTAGTGTTAAGTCAGGGCAATCCTTACTGAGCCACAGTGAAGCAGAGGCTTACAGCAGATGAGGAAGCTGGCCCTGTGCATTTCTGCAGGAAGAGTGTTCCAGGCAGTGGGAATAGTAAATGCAAAGGTGCAAAGACAGGAGTTCCTAGAGTGTTTGTGGAATGGCAAGGGGCCATGTGTCTAGAGAAGAATGAGTGGAGAAGTGATAATGTCCAAGAAGTAAGTGTGGACCAGATCATGTGACACTTGTAGGCCATTGTAAGGATTCTGGCCATCATGCTGAGTGAAGTTGGGAACCACTCAGGATTCTGGGCAGAGGACTGCCATGTGTATGGACTATGACAGAAGTAAGTCTGGGTCTTTGAAGAAAAGCCTAGAAGAGACTGATAGGTCATGAAAGTGTAAAACTCCCATGAGATGGACTTTCTGTTTTCGGTGTGTTGGAATGAAATAAAAAGTTCCGTAAATGGTCTCTTGAATTTCACAATTGATTTACCAAACCTCAGTGAAAATAAGAATCGCTTGGAGCTTTTTAAAGATCGTGTTTCCCAGCCTCATTTCAGACCCACTACAGTAATACGTATATTTCTTTCTTTCTTTTTTTAATATTTATTTATTTATTTTGAGAGAGAGAGAGAGAGAGAGAGAGAGAGAGAGAGCATGAACAGGGAAGGGGCAGAGAGAAAAGGAGCCAGAGAATCCCAAGCAGACTCCACACTGTCAGCATGGAGCCTGATGCTGGGCTTGAACTCACAAACCGTGAGATCATGACCTGAACCAAAATCAAGAGTCTGACGCTCAACCAACTGAACCATCCAGGCGCCCTGAGAGTAACATGTGGATTTTCAACAAGCAGCTCAGGAGATTCTTTTAAGGATCAACAATGTTTGCAAATCACTGACTTTTTGGAAGATCTGAGTTCAAGTCCTGCTACTTCCTAGAAATGAGGCATGGTGAAGTCATGTGACTTGGAGGCACAAAGCCCACCTGGCAGGGTTGCTTTGGGGTGTTCATGAGCAATCTGCAAGACATAGTAAACACTCAGGAAAATGTTCAGGAAAGGGTAACTATGTGAGTCCTGAACATCTGCTGAAGTGCGACCTTCAGACTGGGAATAACTGGTAAAGGATTCGCAAGGGAGTGATTTGTAAGAAAATGAGTTCTGCTGTGAATGGTTAGTCGCACCGAACGTCTGCAGCGCTGTTTGCTAACTGTTCTCAGAGAGTCCTGCCGGCCTGCTGAAATCCGTAGGCCCAGGTCCCCTTTGATCTGGCTAATTATAGTGAAGCATGAAAAAAATGTTAATTGCTTGACTCTTGGCTCCCATTTTCCTGAGCATCATGCTTCTGTGCCCTGGCTCACCCTGGGCCAGCCTCTTGTCAAGCTTCCGAACACATAGTTGATGCCTCTTCAGAAACTCCATGACCACACGAAGAGCAAGTTTCCAGCCTGTACTCCATGGAGTGAATGAAAGACAGCAGGAGACAATGAATCTGGTTTTCCTCTTGTTTTTGTGTTTTTGTGAAATTGCCACAAATAGCATTTGTGGTACTGTGGGAGAGAATTCCATAGACAGAGTCTCTGGGAAGCCAAAATGTATTTTGTAGGAAAACCGTTAATAATTTGTCACTGGGTAAGAAAATGGGGCTATTTTGGGCCCAGAATCTAATTTACTTTAATGCACAGACTTTCTAAAAATTGAATTTTAATTGAACTAAGTTGAAGGAAAAAGTACATTCTGTGATGGACAGGAAAAGTTCTGGGCTGTTCAAAGGAAGACAATTTCAAATATTGTAATCGAACAGAGTAATAGCGTGAGATAGGAGAAAGGCTAACATTAGAGGCTGTGCTGTAGTGAAAGGTATATTCACCTAAAAGATATTGAAAGTTAAAAATTTTCTGAAAGTGATATTGCTGAGTGAAAAGAATCTTGGGCTGGGAACTAGGAGACCATCAACCTACTGTCAACAGCATTGATAACACCCCCAGTAGTAACAGTCAGCATTTACCGTGCCCTTACTATGTGCTGAGCCTCGTGAGAAGCACTTTACCTTTAGCTCTTGTCTGTGAGGTAAGAACACAAGTTCTATAACTGTCTCATTATACACATTAGGGATGGATGCTTAGAGAGAGTAAGGAGTTTAACCATAATCAGTGTTATCCAACGTGTTATCCAACAACATGGCAGATCTGGATGCTCATCCATTCTGTGTGAGTAACAGTTTATACTCAGAGCTTTGCACTCTATTGCCACAGATCATAACTTTGCATGGTCATAGAGGGGAAGAGATGGAGTTCTGGATCCAGACCTTAAAGACCAGTCCGTGCTTCCTCCTCCTCCTCCTCCTCCTCCTCCTCCTCCTCCTCCTTCTCCTTCTTCTCCTCCTTCTCCTTCGTCCTCCACCTCCTCCTCCCCCTCCTCTTCTTCTTTTTCCTCTTCTTCTTCTTCTTCTTCTTCAAGTTCATTTATTTATTTTGAGAGAGCGGGAGAGAGAGCGTGCATGTGCTCACGAGTGGGGGAGGGGCAGAGAGAGAATCCCAAGCAGGGGCTCAAACTCACAAACCATGAGATCATCACCTGAGCTGAAATTGGACGCTTAACTGATTGAGTCACCCAGGTACCCCGACCATGCTCTTTTCAAATACAAGATGGAGGAGGAAAGAACATGCCTCTAGCTCAATAGTTCTCAAAGTGGGTCCTCAAACCGGAGTCTCAGTGTCATGGGAATGCGTTAGAAGTGTACATACTCATGCCCTACCCCAGGCCTACTGAAAAACCAACTCTAGGGGTAGGGCCAACCAATCTGTGTTTTCCCAGGCTCTGCAGGTGGTTCTGATGCTCCCTGAAGTTTGAGCACCACTGGTCTTGGGGATACAATCCAGTCTTCTTGTCCAAGTTGAGTTTAAAAATGCATATTTAATGTTATACCAGATATGGAGCTTGGTTTTGGTCACCATATTTAATTCAATTTGAAATTTCAGATAATATTAAGAGATCTGTGGAATTTTTAGTTATCAAAAAGAGTAAGAGTAAATTTCAAAAGGTTTGAGGACAATCCTTGTACAATTTATGGTCCTTATTAAGGAATTTGTAATTTGATTGAGGAATCAGTATCTCCATTAATCCATCATTGGGTGCCTGATGAGTGCATACAGGGAATGAACGTATTAATGGGCAGTGGTAGGAAGAAATCAGTTGAGTTCTGAAAACAGCCCTGAAAAATATAAAGGACTTTTATTTAGGAAGGGAGATAGTAGCGAAGTTGAGGAAATCACTGAACCAGGTCCTGAAGGGTCAAGGCAGACAGAAACTGGCCTCTCTAAAGGGAGCCATTTGTAAAGAGAGAGAGTTTGGAAAGGAAGAGTGGACCAGTTTGTACTTTGCAGGCAAGTCTGTTAGAATCTTGAACAAGCAGCACATTAGAAGCGTTCTCAAGTAAGAATGCCTTGTCAGACCTGTGGGGGGGGGGGGGGGGGGGGGCATCAGTCAGGCTCTTTTTAGCTGCAAGTGACAGAAACCCAATCCAAACTGGCCAGATCAAAAACGGAGGATTTATTGGCTCATGTCACTGACATTCAAGGATAACCCAAAGACAGCAAGGTCATTACTTATGGGTCCCCTCCTTGCCATTCTCCGTGTCAGCTCCTTTCTCAGGGACGGACCTTTCTTGGGAATAAGTTGGTAGCCAGAAGCTTCGGGCCTACACCGAATCCCTAGAAACCCAGGAAATGTCCTAGAATTGAGCTTTGGGTTCAGATAAGCTAGACCAGGTCCATGGCCCTTCTGGAAGGAAGGAAGATAAAGCCACGGACTGCTGTATCTCATGGACGGTACACAGCAGGGCAGGTATTGGAAAGGGGAGGGGGGTGCCTGCGTCCTGGGCAGCAGGTCTGTCCTCTGCAGGGATACTGAAGGAAGGTTCGAGGAAGGAAGGTCAGCCAGGGGGCTGCTGCCATGATTCAGGGACAGACTGATGAACGCTGGGCTTGGAATGGTTTCTTCAAAAACCTCTTGAAGAGGACAAACTTTGACCGTCATTGGAAAGAAACAGTCACCATGACTTTAACAGTGCAATAAAAGAAAAACACCTCGTTGCCATGCCTGGAGTATAGGAGAGAGTAGTGGCCGGTGCTGTTCTGAGCCGTAGCGGAGTTAAGCAGTTTGGAGAAATGGCAAAGCCTCAGGATCTCACGCCGGGAGGTTTGTGCCACTGTCGCTGGGAAATTCAAGAGGCACCGCCTGTGCCTGGCCTGAGATGTAAACTGCGGACGTTTGCTCCTGTATCCTTCATCCTTAAATTCTTAGCCCAGAGCACTGGCAGTGTTTCCGTGCCCTTTTGTTTCCTTCCTTAAACTAGGTATTTGGGGGCTTGTTTATCCCTTTGTCATGCAGCCCTAAGCTTTGAGAGCTGGGCTATGTTTTGCATTTCCTAACCACACTCCAATTACTCAGACTTTGAGTCTCTGCCGATTTTCTCTCCTTAACTTTAACTTTTGAAATAAATAATTTCAGGAGCCGAAGTGGCTAATATGACTCTCTAGAATTGCAAAGTCCCTGATAGTCCCTGTTCTGTAGGTGGATGTAAAATGTGCAAAATGTTGGAAGCGCTTGAACAAATGGGACGTGACTAACTCTCCGTAGCCAGGTTCAGCTCAGCCCTTCACCATTATCTTAATGGAGCTGTGGACCAGGAGACAAAATTTTCAGTTGGTTCTTGAGGGCATTGGATAATTCTGCCCTGAGGACAGTCACTGAACCTTTGTAGGTCTACTTAGGACCCAGACCACTTACTTGCCTTTAGTGAGGTTGTTGGGAAGAATTACCAAAGTACAGAATAGAACACTGGAAAAGAAAGTGGTACTAAAATAAAGTGATACCAAAGAGTAGAGTAAAACACTGGAAAAATAAAGTGATACTATAATGTTAAATATACCGTAGGGAACCAAAATTTAGAGCGAATGTTCAGTGGTTTTTTTAGTCTCCTAACTGAGAGGCACTCTAGCTGGGGTTGATTTATCACGGTTCACTGCGGAAGCTCCAATTGTAAGCTCAGAAGAGCGAAGCTTTGCAAGTATGTACTGGCACTAAAAGCAGACAGTGTCTTCATTAGAGTATTCATCGCAGTAGAAGTGGGAATTAAACTTGGCAACATGACAGAGAAGCTGACATCAGTTATTAAATTGAAAAGATTGCCACTCAAATCAAATCAGATAATGCTATTACCGTCATCTCCGGCACTCTTAATGCTGTAAAGAGAGTGGAGAAAATAAACCCTAAGTTAAACAGCTGTGTGCTCCTTCCCCGGTCTTTGGGATTACTGTCAAAATACCAGAAGATTAAATACGAAATCAAAGCAGGAAGGCTTATGAGTGATTGACTCCTATACAAATATTAAAAATTCATTAGTCACGAGCTAATTTTCCCCATGGCTGTAAACAGTAAAAGAAGAAGAAGAAGGAGAGGAGGAGAAGAAGGAGAAGAAGGAGAAGAAGGAGAGGGAGAAGGAGAAGGAGAAGGAGAAGGAGAAGGAGAAGGAGAAGGAGAAGGAGA
>NW_024412428.1:17256585-17309212 GCF_014898765.1 Herpailurus yagouaroundi | reverse complement strand
GGAGAAGGAGAAGGAGAAGGAGAAGGAGAAGGAGAAGGAGAAGGAGAGGAAGAAGAAGAGGAAGAGGAAGAGGAAGAAGAAGATCCTATTGAGTGAGAGAATTCATTTCTCTCCCTTAATCAGAGTGAAGTCCGTAATAGTACAGCCCACATATGGAGGGTAAAATCAGCTCTTTCAGACCTCTCTCACCTTGACCTTTCCCCTCTGTAGTGTTTGCAAACTGAAGCCCTCGTGGTTTAGCGATCACCAGATTTCCTACCTCACTTTTGCTTGGCATTACCATAAAACCTGACATAGTGCCCTGGTCTGCCTCTTGCAGACGGCAGTAAGTGGGGGTCTGGCTTAGAGCCCACTAGTGGATTTAGAAAGTAGTTTACTTGCTCAAGATCATGAGCTGAATGATCTATCACTAAATCCATACTTCTTCCCTCCTGAAGTTTTAATTGTTCAGTCTTATTTTTATGGCTCCACGATTTCCAGCCAGATGTTGGATTTGGGATAAGCGTCTGCATTTGGGGTTGGGAAGTGTTGGGATTCCAGTTAGTACGTAGGTTTCATGGGGCCACCTGCAGCCTCCATGGCAGAGATGCTCCCAGTGCTGGGCCCTCTGCTTCTGGGGATTGCACTAAACCCAGGGCTCCTGGAAGGTAACGGCTGCACTTGACGCCCATCGGTCATTGAAGATGCCTGTGGCACGAGGGACCCCTGGACCTCTGTAGTGGTCAGCAGGGCAACTGTTTTCAAAAATGGGGTGTCACTGTTATTTTCACTAGCAGCAGATTGCCTGCCTTCCTGTGGTGACTGTGTTAGGTCCGGCTGTTCACAAAGCTGCGCACTCTTTTCTAGAGCTCTCTGCCGGGGACTTCACCAGCCTGCCATGTGCTGGTGGGATGTCTTTCTTCAGCACTCAGACACTTGGTCCTTCTCTGCATTTGGGAGGTATAAATGACATGCATGCATGGATTTTTGAGGTGCTGAGGTGTAAAGAGCCTTCTCTGGGATCTGTTATGTCACGTTTCATAACACTGGTCTCATCGAGTATCGAGGGATTGAGTTGGTTGAGCTCTCCGTCAATTTTTTGTTCCCCCAATCTCTCTTTTCCATAGAGCTTCTATTAGTTGAATGATGTGCGAGGCACTTTATATCCATTACCTATCTTACCTATACATTTGTCCTGAGAGGTTGTTTCCGTTGGCTGTAGATAAAGAAAATGAAACTCAGGAAAGTAAAATGACTCTCAAGGTCACCTGGATGGTAAGCAATTGAGACAGGATTTTAATTCCAGGTCACCTGATTTCTTGAAGCCTAGCCTCTCTCCACAGCACTGATGGTCCCAACCTTGGCCGTACAGCCGCATAAGCTGGCAAGTTACGAAAAACATCCTTGAGTTACATCACAGGCTTCTCCTGTCCCCAGCCCAGGCTTGGGACCTAGCACTTTGGAGGCCTGTTACAAATATTAATTTGACACCCAGCAATTCTTGGCAAGTAGTAAGCCGTCTATGATGCTTGAGTCATAGGATGACCATGTACTTACCAGCAAATCCCATTCTGACTGTTGAAAGGAGTTAAGTCCTGCTCCTTGTGAGAACACCACTCTTTGGTCTTTGTAAGACCAGAACCCTTCGAATTATTATTCACTTTGATGTTATGTCACACCCAGTCTCTAAAAAGGACATTGTTTCTTTTTTTATGCCCATAACTGAAATGTTATGATCACTCAACAAATGCTTTCAAGACTATAAAGTACAACGCAAATGAAATATATTATTATTATAAACCATGATTCACTAGATGCAGAGAATCCTGTTAAACGAAACCACAGGGGTGCCTGTTGGTTAAGCGTATGACTCATTATCTCACGGTTTGTGGGTTCCAGCCCCGTGTCAGGCTCTGAGCTGAAGGCTTAGAGCCTACTTGGGATTCTCTCCCTCCCGCTTTCTCCACCCTTCCCTGGCTCTCTGTCTCTCTCTCTTTCTGCCAAAATAAATAAATAAACATTAAAAAAAGAAAGAAAAAAAGAAAGAAAGAAAGAAAGAAACCACAAGTCAGAGTGCCAGAGGTTGTAAACTAGGAATATAACTTAGTAAAGAGGTTCTGGGAGACCCACACCCTGAAATCTGAAAAGATCCATTGACTTGAGACACATTTTCATGTTAATAAACTGTGTTACAAGGTCCCAAGGCAATACAGTGAATGTATTTGGAAAATAGACTTCCTGTTTGAATCACAATGTCTGTTTCTGCAAACCTCTTTTTCTTTTATGTTTCAACATTGACTTGGTTCAACTTTTTTTTTAAATGTTTATTTCTGAAAGAGAGAGAGAGAGTCTAAGCAGGGGAGGGGCCGAGAGAGAGGGAGACACAGAATCCAAAGCAGGCTCCAGGCTCCAAGCTGTCAGCACAGATCCCAATGCAGGACTCTAACCCATGAATCATGCAATCGTGACCTGAGCCGAAGTCGGACATTTAACCAGCTGAGCCACCCAGGCGCCCCTTGTGTGAGTGTTTTCAATCACTCCCTTCTACCAACAGTTAAGAATGTGGAGGACAAAGAGAATTTGGGATGGGAGCATGGGGTGTGCTCGTTTCTTGTTCTAACTAAATGTCTAAGGATGACAAATGGAATGCAGTGCCATGAAGATACGGACAATTCACAGTCACATAGCTAAATGACTTTCTTGCTTCCAGCTCATGTGATCAGTGGTACAGTGTCCTAATAAAAATAGAAAATTCAGTACTAAGTAATGGGAAAGGAATGCCCATAATCTCAGTCAGAGAAACAATTATTTTGGCCCCAGGCAATCCTATTTGTCTGTGGGTACTACAATACAGTAAGTTTGCTAAACTTTATTCAAATTAAATCTTAAATGTTTATTAACTTATTTTAAGAGAGAGAGTGTGAGCACATGAGCAGGGGAGGGCAGAGAGAGAGAGAGAGAGAGAGAGAGAGAGAGAGAGAATCCTAAGCACGCCCTGTCAGTGCAGAGCCCAATGTGGGGCTCGATCCCATGAAGCTGAGATCATGACCTGAGCGGAAATCAAGAGTAGGATGCCTAACTGAGTGAGCCATCCAGGCTCCCTTATTCAAATTAAGTCTTAAATGACTGTGGAATGTAATTCAAACGATGTATTCCAGTGAATCTGTGGTTTTGTGAGCTGTATCTATTAAAGGGGGGTTCTTTGAATTACTGTTCACTTTGATGTTATTGGGATAATTGTTCACATTGACTAGAAATGGCTTACATGTAGATAAGTATGTGAACTTCATTTTGATTGTGTAAACAGTGTTCGGAGCAGAGGTTAAGAGCATGGCAGAGCTGGACGGGGGTGAGAGAGCAAAGGCAGACTCTGGAGGCAGACTGCCTGGGTTGAAATCCCACCTCTGACACTTCATTCGTAAGGGACCTCGGCCAACCCACTTACCCTTTCCATCCTTCAGTTTTCCCATATGTAAAACAGGGATATTAATAAGCTCTTAATTAATATTTCTTCATCTGCAAAACGGTGAAAGCTTAGCACGGTGCCTTCCTTCGGTGCAGCGTGCAAAGACAGCACTAACAATAGTCCTGCAAATGGTTACAGTAGCACCTGAGGCCATTGTGCTTTGGCCATACTTACTGCCTTTCCTCATGGGAAGTTGGTCCAGCACTGTGGTCATGACTATAAACCAATACCACCTGCCCAGTGTATTTGCACTGTATTATGGATGACCCTTGACAGACTCTCCTGCATGGGATGTAAGCCTCTTTGACATGGTTACATAATGGATTTTCTTTCTCTTTTTAAATTTTTTAAAGTTTATTTATTTATTTTGAGAGAGAGACAGAGAGACAGAGAGAGAGTGTGTGTGTGTGTGTGTGTGTGTGTGTGTGTGTGTGTGTGCGCGTGCATGTGAGTGTGCACGCAGGGGAGGGGCAGAGAGAGAGGGAGGAAGAGAATCCCAAGCAGGCTCCTTGCTGTCAGCACGGAGCCTGATGTGGGGCTCGATCTCACAAACCATGAGATCATGACCCGAGCCAACACCCAGAGTCAGATGCTTAACCGACTGAGACACCCAGGTGCCCCAATGATTTTTCTTTCCAATGGGAAGCAGATGAAGTTAACACTCTATGATTGTCATCTAAGGTTTTAAGCACGCTCACCAAGTCCTTGTGCCTCTCTCAGAAGAGAGATAAGAACGTGCACTCTGTTTAAAGTCCCCAAGGCTCTGCTTAGCACTCATGCTCGCTTGCTTCCCTTTTTAGGGATAGGAGGACCTGTGTTACAGTGTTCTAAACACCTTAAGTGAGTTGTTCTTGGATGTCATCGTGATGTCTTCCTTGAGGTCATTGTGACAGCATCAGAGTACTCTGAGGTCTTAACCAGGACACTCAGTGAATTCCTTGAGAGATAATTGTGTCTGTTACAGATATTTTATTTAAAAAAAATTTTTTTTTCAACGTTTATTTATTTTTGGGACAGAGAGAGACAGAGCATGAACGGGGGAGGGGCAGAGAGAGAGGGAGACACAGAATCGGAAACAGGCTCCAGGCTCTGAGCCATCAGCCCAGAGCCTGACGCGGGGCTCGAACTCACAGACCGCGAGATCGTGACCTGGCTGAAGTCGGATGCTTAACCGACTGCGCCACCCAGGCGCCCCCAGAGATTTTAATATATGGAAATGTTGGGGATGGAAGCAAATGTAATTGCTGTCTAGCCTCTCAACCAAGGATAACCATTGCTAATATTTTTATGTTGTACACCTGAAACTAATATAACACTGCATGTTAACTCTACTGAAATTTAAAAACAAACAAACAAACAAAAACAAACCAGAAACAAAACACTGCTGATATTTTTGCTGTGTGCTTCCCAGGCTTTTATTTTTACTCTCAATGCCTACGTTTTTCTTTTGGTTTAAAAACTGGTGACTATACTACCTGTGTAATTTGATATCATGTTTTTCACTTACTCTCATAAATATTTTCTATCTTATTTCAAATTTTTCTTTTTTTTTTTTTAATTTTTTTTTCAACATTTATTTATTTTTTGGGACAGAGAGAGACAGAGCATGAACGGGGGAGGGGCAGAGAGAGAGAGGGAGACACAGAATCGGAAACAGGCTCCAGGCTCTGAGCCATCAGCCCAGAGCCCGACGCGGGGCTCGAACTCCCGGACCGCGAGGTCGTGACCTGGCTGAAGTCGGACGCTTAACTGACTGCGCCACCCAGGCGCCCCTATGTCAAATTTTTCAACAACAACTTTAACAAGTTTTAATGTTCATGTAACATAGTTTACTAGTATTCTTTTATTATTTGATGTTAAATTCTTTTGAGAACCTTATAAATAATTCTCTGATGCCCACTAAGGATGATTTCCTTAAGATATTTTCCTGACGTAGTTACTAGCTATTTTAAGTGTCTCGATATAAATTGCCAAATGGCATTCTAGAATATTGGAAACAATGTAGATGACCAATAGTAGGGGTATAGTTGTATAAATTATGGCATTTTCACGTGTCAGAATATTATGCAGCTATTAAGACTGTTAGAAGAATGTGGACATTGCTTATGCTATGAAGATTTGCCTTATTTGGAAAGAAGAAGAATGGATAGTGAAAAAAGACAAAGGAAAAATATACTATCTCAACAGGTAATGTTTTTGGCTATAGAATTGTGGATAACTTTTGGGGTGCCTGGGTGGCTCAGTCGATTAAGCATCCGACTTGAGCTCAGGTCATGTTCTCACGGTTCGTGAGTTCAAGCCCCACTTTGGGCTCTGTGCTGACACCTCGGAGCCTGAGCCTGCTTCGGATTCTGTGTCCCCCTCTCTCTCCATCTCACCCCTGCTTGTGCTCTCTGTCTCTGTCTTTCAAAAATGAATAAACATCAAAAAAAATTTTTTTTAAAGAATTGTGGATAACTTTGATTTTTTCCTTTTATTATTTTGATACATTCCAAAGTTTCTATAAAAAGTATGTATTTCTTTTATAATCAGGACATTGCTTTGTCAAAGCATTAAACCATGATGGTGTTAAGATTCTACCATTCATATGAATCCTTTGGTTTTTTTTAAAGCTCTTGAGCAAAAATAAAATTCCCAATTTCACTAAGAAAATGAAACTTCAGTTATTCCAGCTGCCCAGTTCATATGCTCTAGTATTTTGATTTTTGGAGCAACCAGGGAATGAAGCTATAGAGGGTAGCCCACAGTTGCCAGTTTCACCCATTCAGACGTTTTCCTAAATTCGGTTCTTTAAATGATGACCTCTAAGCTACATATACATACTGTGTTCATTCACTAACTCATTCATGGATTCATTCCAAATTGTTTATGGAGTGCTTATAGCACTTGAGACTGTACTAGGGACCAAAAGAGGAAAAGATGAACGAGACTATTCCTGCCCTCTAGAAGGTCACTGCTTAATGTACTTCAATAGATGTTGGACTCCTGTCAGAATTTTTGGAAAGTTACCAAAACTAATGTGAATTTCTGCCTTCTGTTACTTAAACACCTTTAGTTTCTTTCTTTCGGTTTCTTTGACATCTTCTCTGTGCAGTATTTGTTACTTGACAACTGTGCTAACAGAATAGTCACTAGATACATGTGCTCCTTTCAACTTAACTACAATTAAACAAAATTTTAAATTCAATTTTTTCATCCCACGGGCCACATTTCAAGTGCTTATTGGGCATGTGTGGCTGGTGGCTACCACGTCAGACGGTGCAGATGTAGAGTGTTTCCGTCACGGCAGAAAGTTGTTTTGCACAGCCCTGCCCTCGGAGGAAGCAGGTCACTGTCCTTTCCTATCACCCCTACTCCATGTCCCCACTAAGTCCTTCTTACACTTGGATTGTAGCCCCCCATGAGGACTCCAGAGATTTCCCTCACAAGCAATCTTGCTCATCCTTATGAGACAGATAATCCTTAAAGGGCCGTGATGAACTGTGGCTCCCCGATTACCAAAAAAAAAAAAAAAAAAAAAGTTAGTTGACTTATCTCTTGATTTCCAAATAAATTCCAGACTCTTTAAGTAAGTCCTCTATAACCCATCCTCCATATTCCTCCAAGGCCATATCCACGACTTCGGCTAGTGGTGCCCATTCCCCATCTCCGAAGCTCCCTCTGTTCTCACTTGCTTCTGAGTGACCCTTCATGCTAACCCAGCTGTCAGAAATGTCATTTTCTCTCTTTGCCCAGACTAGGAATCACTTCACATGCCCGCCTCTGCCATGAGTCTTTCTTTAATTCCCATTCAGAAGTCACCCCTTCCCCCTTCTTGCTTATTTATGGCTCAAAATCTGTAATACCTGCATGACATTATTGCATAACAGATTGTATTGTTTTTCTCGCTCATCCCCTTTTCTGTCTTCTAGACTGTAAAGTCTTAGAGTAGTTTAAGTGTGCCACAGGATATGACTTAGAAATTTTTGTTGACTAAATATAGAGGCATGCAGCAGTCACTATATTTTAATTGTAAAATTCAAGTGTGTTAAATACCAGTATGGCCCTTATGCTAGTGAAGTTTGGGTTGTTTTAGAGAGCTGATATTTTGCTCACAATGCCTGATGTAATGGGAAGTACTGGGATTTAACATGGATCTTTTTGTAGGACTTGCAGGAAAATCAGGGTTTATTAAACGGGGAGGAAAGTCACATTACCAACAGAAAAAGTTCTAAAACCAAATAAGTAAGAATGAGTAAGGAAGAGCTTTATCTTGAGCAGCTGTCCTCTTTAGCCTTACTTTCCAAATAAATGAATAATTAAAGATTCCTCGAGGCTTTGCGGTGTTATTGTTTTAATTGTTGGTGTTAGCGGTTCACACATCATAGTTACAATTTTGTGGCAGATGCTTGGCTTTACAGCTAATGACATGACCACAGATGTGGCTGTAATTCCAGCATTAGTGACTACTTCCCTGACCTCCCCAGAAGAGCTGCATTCATTGCACCGGCATCATTTTTTTTCCAGAGTGGAGACGGAGCAAAGACAGAGATAGACACACCTGAGAAACCCTCCCACTGGCCAAGCTAGGACTGTCTCTCCTTTGGGCATCTTATTATGCTGATCCATTCATGCACCCATTTAGGAATTCTCATTTTGTCCACCCTGCTTTGTTTCCCTACTTGGCTTTTTATGAACAGATTCCCCTCCTGGTTTGTACTTCTATTATGACTCTGTTCTCTCTATTCAGTGCATAGGAAAACACCCAAACAGTTCCTGCATTTTGGGGGACTGGCGAATAGGAAGGAGAGATGTACAGAGGGGGCCACGACCCCCATAGAATCCTCTTTATTCCATTATTTCATGGTTTGTTGTTATTGTTGTTGTTAGCTATTGCTCTTTTATTTGTTGTCTGCAGCTTTCTCATTTCTGGTATTGAAACGGCAGTTTTGATTTTATACTTAAGTTGTTGATTGCCTTTAATTTCATGTCTGTTACCTTTTCTTATTTGTGTGGATTGGTTTTTTGTTTGTTTGTTCTGTGGATCTCTAAATAGAAGTTTATGCTTTGCTCCAGCTCTCCAAAGGTTGCACAGAAAATCATAATCATTCATTCAAAAAAGCACAGCTTATTTCTCCATTCCTTTAATATATCTTTTAAGTACACATAGTATGAAAAGTAATGGAATCATATTATTACATATCTCTTTTAAGATTCATGGGGAGCTAAGAGATCATTAAGTTCAACCCTTTAGAAGAAACATTGGCTTAGGGAACTGAAGTACCTTGTCTAGTGCCCATGCCTGCTCAGGGGTAGCACTGGGACTAGAATGTTGGTCTCCTGACTTCCAGGTTAGTGCTCCATCAAAGAGATTCTTTGGCTCTAGAAATAGAAGAAAGTGTCAGCCTTGCAAAGCAATTCTTCATGGTTGTACAGTAGTATCCTAGACCTCCCAATGGTTAGCGTCCAGGTCCTATTGTCATTGTTCAATGACTTCTGCACACCAGTTACAATGTGGGCGTCAACCACAACCACTTGACGAGATGCCACAAGACCTTCCACAGTAAGGAACAGATCAGGATTCAGCAAACGTGCTGGTGGATCTGTTTGTGTAAGAAACAACAGATGGGAGTCTTTAAGTGATGCTGTGCGGATCACTCATGAGAGATGGAGCAAAAGGAAAGTAAGCCCAACAGACAAAGGAGGGTATAGGAGCCACATAACCTGAACAGGTTTCCATTAGGGAGGTTTTTTGCCCACAACTTCCACGTTCCTGATGAAGGATATAGAATCTGAAGTGATTTACAAAGTCACATGTGTTGAGTCCAAGTAGTATGTATTGGTGACAACGTACTTTTGAAACCTTGCCCCATGATGAATTTCTAGACTGCTTCAAAACTAATTAGCACCATTCCTTGTATGGTCCCAGAACTGAGGGTGCTGTTCTTGGCTCACGTTAACTTCTCAGGAAGTGGGGGCTCTGGGCTTGGCACCTATGCTGGCAGTCTAACAGGGACATGTGCTGGCATAAAGTTCGTTATAGGTAGGAATACATTCCATGATCTAACAAGACATAATTAGGGCTGCGTTTAGCAGTTAAGATTTTCTCCGTGTGCTAGAGTGATAGAAGCAGGATATAACCTGAAAAGTCTGCTTAGAAGTTGTATCTTTGGGGCACCTGGGTGGCTCAGTCGGTTAAGCATCCGACTTTGGCTCAAGTCATGATCTTGTGGTTCCTGGGTTCGAGCCCCGCATTGGGCTCTGCACTGACGGTGTGATGCCTACTTGGGATTCTCTCTCTCTCTCCCTCTTTCTCTGTCCCTGTCCCACTCTCTCTCTCTCTCTCTCGAAATAAATAAACCTAAAAAAAAAAAAAAGAAGTTGCATCTTTGCTGGGAGAGAAGGATGTTAAATGTTGGAGAGTGAGAGAAGGGGGCATGGTGATAGTGTTAAGGGCGGGATTGGGACAAAGAACAAACTTCTGCGATAATAGGAAGAATTACCTACCTCACTGATGATCCATTACCTAGTCTCATAGCCCCCACTGAAACCGTCAGAGGCTTATCTGGCACTTGGATCTTTTTATAATTCTTTCCAAACTGGACACAATGTTTTAAAATTGCCTCCCCTCCCCACCTCCCTCCCCGGGGGTTAATAGCAAAAGCAATTGTATTTCTTTTAGTGTTACTTGCCCACAGAGTAACCTGCGCCCACTTACTGGGCAAAACCTCTCAGGTAATTCTTTGGACCATATATGTTACATTAATGTGGAAATTTGCTGACTATTGTCAAATGCTTTTAAAGCATAAACGCCCCTTCCAAGCCCAATATGATGAATTCATAAAACACTTCAGTGAGGTATGTAGGTGCTAAGCCTTATTATTGTTGTTGTCATTATCTTTCTTATTTCACAGTTGGACACGCTAAAATGCAAGAAGGTTAAGTGCTTTACCCAAGGTCACTGAGGAAACCAGTGGTGCAGCTAGAGCAGGACAGGAGGACTCCAGGCTGAAGCACGATCCTTTGTCTACTAAAAAATGTAGAGAATGCTCTTTTTTTCTACTAAAAATCAAACCCAAAAGGCACTAGAAGGCTTGGGAGTTGAAGAATCTCTATTCCGTCTCCATCTGTTTCTTGAATAATGTTGGAGGGGAGTATTGCCCAAACTGACGGATGGTCCATTTATCATTTTTAATACTTGTTGGAAGAAAGCTTTCCAAAGTGACCCTTTCTGTCCATGTGATCGTTTCCAAAAGCTTCCAAGATTATACGCTTCATTTCTGAGAAACAGCTCTCATTTCATTGATCAGCGAGTTAAGGTAAATACACATTCACTGAGTTGGGCGTTGACCCTCATGTAAGCCGCTGCTGCCTCCAAAGTAGCCTTTGTACTAGAGTGTCTGTTGTGTGCTGATTAAGTGTCATTGAATAAATTAACAAGACTGTTCAGACAACTTTTACCATTTTTTTTAATAAGCAAAGACACAATTTCGTTTTTTTCTTTGGGTCTACCCACTTGTTCTAAATTATTGAGGCAGAGTAATCCAGCAAGGAGCTACACTGTCTTCTCTTTTGAAATCTGACACCCTGGCATGTTAGCATTTGCTTTCTATTCTGTACAAGGGGCCCAGAGTGACCCCTGCAACTCAAGCTGGCAAGATGGCACTTACACTTGCAGTGACAGATAGTGATGCCTTGTCGTCCTGACAAATCCGTCTTTAGAGTAGAGCAAGACACTCTGACCACAGTCACCACGTTGGCATCAATGCTCAGGGATCGCGTAGGATAATGCTGCTTACACCCCTCTGTCTCCTTCCAAGGTACCCCTGGGATGGATCTGTGTGTGTGTGTATATATATATATATATGTGTATATATATATATATATACACATATACATATGTGTATATATATATATACACACATATATATATATACTTCCCACTTATAAGTGATAGCACAAAGTTGAGATACACTTAAAAAAATAATCTGTACCCACTGCACAGCTGCAGCTGGCCTTTTTGTACAAACAAAAATGATGCTAAAACAAACAGAAATCCCCAACGAAAATGGAGACACAATCAATACCACTTATGGAGCAGTGCACAGGAAACAATAAAAGATGCAAAACTATGGGACTTCTAGGTCCTTGCACCCCTAGGAATTCCCCTTCCAGCATCCATTGGATGCTTATAGTCTCATTAGGAAAGAGCATGAGGCATGTAAACAGTTACACCTGACATTGAGAAAGTTGTGTGGAGAGACTTAAAAAAAAAATTTTTTTTAGTGTTTATTTATTTTCGAGAGAGAGGACGGAGTGCAAGCAGGGGAGGGGCAGAGAGAGAAGGAGACAAAGAATCCAAAGCAGGCTCCAGGTTCTGAGCTCTCAGCACCCAGCCCGACGTGGGGCTCAAACCCCTGAACTGCGAGATCATGACCTGAGCAGAAGTCAGACACTTAACTGACTGAGCCAGCCAGGTGCCCCTGTGTGGAGAGACTTTGAGGGTCAGCCAGTCTTAGTCCAAACCTTATGCTACCGCTGACCCAGGAGACTTTGTGGCCTCCAGCATATTACTTACCCCGGGCCTTTGTTTTCTTGTCAGTAAAGTGGGAATGATAACACTGGAAGGGTTGCTATAAGGCTTAGAAACATCATAAGGTGCTGTACATAGCCCAGAACTCAGTAAAAGGGCAATGAATGCCAACTGTTATTATTACTAACAATACTAATGGCACAAACCAGTGCATGCTAAGTGCCAACTTGGTGATACAGAGGTCAAAGTGCTATCACAGGTCCATCCTGATTTCTTGTCCCCTGAAAATGTACCGATTTTCATAACTGCCTTCACACTGTTCGCAGTGGTGGCGATGAAGGAACACGCGAATAAATGAAGTTCCAAAGTGGAAATCTTATTTTCATCTGTTTTCTAGTTCAGTCTTGCATTTACCAGAATTCTACCAAAAACCTAGTAAGCAACAAAATGAACTGGTTTCATCCTCCTTTCCCTATTTCTTTTTCTTCTTGTCCATGGTGCGGTTAATGTCTACTGAAACAAACAAGGACTACTGGGCGGCGGGGAAGAACAGATTTCCCTTGAGTCATTTATAAATTAGATAATTAATTGCAGAATACCTGAAATGGCTGAACCCATTTCTCTGAATTAGGTGTGCACATAACATTTTTAGAGAGTATCAAAATTCCTTTATGACATTGCTCAGTTACAAAACAGTGGTGCTGATAACGCCAACAATGAGATACACCAAAAGTGTTCCTTTTTGTCTTTTGTATGCAACATGATTTTTCCTACTGATTCATCTTCCTGTGTGTTTTTGCTTAATCTGATATTAAACGTAGTTGGTATTCCCTGAGCAGGAACTGACTAATGAGGGGAACGTGACCCTGAAGGATAGGAGGTATCACTAGAAACCTTTTTGGAATTGAAAATTGTCCCTGGAAAATCCACAGGCTTCATAGTGGATGATTGTGAGTCGACTGTAGATGAAAACTGCTGTGTTTGGTCATTTGTTTTCATCACTGTAAATATTAGTAAGTTGTCCCTTGCTATGCAAGGAAGGGGGTGGGGGCAAAGCCCATCCGTCATTCTGAAGGTTAGGGCAATGGTAGGCAGTCACAGATACAAACCTCAAGGGAACTCGCCTCACACACACACACACACACACACACACACACACACACACACACCTGCACGCCCAGCAAAGTGAGAACTTCTGCATATAATAAAAGAATCCTGAGAGTAGTCTGTTGCAAATTGGATGAGGCAAAGGCAGATATTTAGAACCCTCATAATTGACTACAGCTTTCTCTTATGATGCGTTTTTTTTAAAGGAAATGCACATTAATGGGGGGAAAAAGGAAAATAAATCATCTTAGTACCTGAAAGGAGGGTGGGAAAGAATATAAGGAAAGAGAGAAGGAAGGAAAGGGGCTGTTGATTTTCTGTCAGTCTCCGCCTTCCCCCAGAAGATCCGCCCTGCTTATAATTCAGTATCGTGTGTGCACTGAAGAAATGACTTCTTCGACCAACCAGGATTTCCTGTCATTAAAATCTCTAACAACTGCAGCAAACTAAAGTGAAATTTAGAAAACTGTTCGTGGAAAATAGAAGTGAGAAGTACCTGTGTAACTGTGCTCCTCCAAGTGAATCTTTTTAAACAGAGAAAAATAATTTATTATCCAACCGAGAAGATAACTAATAATTCTTGTGGCTGCAGTCAGTACTAGCCTCTTCCTTATGGTGTACCAAATTTTAAACTGCCTTAAACATCTAAAGTCTCTTATCAATGTAAAAAGGCAAATTTCAGGAGGTGTCAAGCCACTTGTTTTCCATGGCAGGAATAGGGTGACAGATAGGCACAAGCAAGTAATGGCTGAATCTCTCAGCCACTCTCTGCTAATCAGTCAATAAGCTATATACATTGGCAGCTCCATTTTCTTCCTCTTTGCATTGATTTTTTGGTGCTTTTGTAAAATCCCAAATTGGGTCTACTTGGATTCTGAAGGCAGTGAAGAAAACTACATCAGTATTTCATCTAAAAAAAAAATTTTTTAAAGGAAATAGAGTCTATACCAATAAACTCTGTGTTTCATGACATCATAAAATGCCTTTGCCTGAGGCAGAATTGGATGAAAAGCAACAAGATGTGGTTTTGTTAAAAAATTGTGACCAGGCGGACAAGGGTTCGGGATAATGTAGACCTATTTTTTTTTGTATATGTGACATTTTTGTGTTCGACTTGAGTTAGCGACAAAGAAAAGTTCCGTTTTCTGGTTGAGTTCCAGAATCACAATACTGGTGCATTTTCTCGAGCCCGTGCCCCAGACACAACCCATAGAAAGAAATAGATAAGGAAGGAAGTATGTTTGACAGCTGGAGGGCTGGAACAGTGCAGAGATTATGCCACAAAAATGTTTCCTCTTTTTAATGTGTGTTCAAATAAACTTCTTAGGTTAACATTACAACTTTTAAAGTCTTCAGATGTTTTCAGTGTACTTTTAAGCTTTATTCAATATTTGGTTTACAAATTATGTTTGTTTTTATTCTGAATGTAATGTATGTCCATTATAGAAACTTTGGAAAATAGAAAAAGGATGTGTTATAATGCTGAAATAAAATTCACCAATAAGCCAGCCCATCAGAGATCACGACAGCTGAGACTGGAAGCATAAAAGATGGACGCTCCCCCCACTCATCCTCTACAGTGTTGACCAGATGCCCTGCACTTGTCTCACTATGCTGACTCCCCTTTGTTACAATGGATGAAGGGCAATCCAGTCATTTGAGTAGCCCTGTGTCTAATCCCTTCCCCTTCAGTCAGCTTTCATGGCTCCCTCCTTTAATGAATCTCTACATTCCCTTCCAACTACTACTACTTTGCTAACTTTCATACAATTGGATTTTCTCTATTTGCCCTTCTTGCTGCCTTCTCTCCCATTCTTTCCTCATCCTACTACTCCAAATGGATCTTACTTCTTCATCACCGTATTAACACTGCCCTTGTCCAGGTCACCCATGACTTCAATGTTGCAAATCCAGTGGTTAATTCTGTGTCCTTTTTATGGAACTTCTGTGCAGCATTTGACACATTGATTCTTTCTCCTTCTTGAAATGGTCTTTCGGGTCATCTTGCAAGATATCATTTCCCCCTAGCCATCTTGATAATTCACCAGCTATTCTGTGTTCTCTGCTCTACCTGTCAATTTGGACAGGATCAATTCTTCTCAAATATTCTCTATTTTCACTTACTTTTTTATGTGATTGCATCCAGAACTATGCTTTCAGCATCATCCACATACCAATAATTCCTGTTTTTCACCAGTCTCATCCTCTTCATTGAGTTTCAGATAGCCAGCTCTCCCCCCTAGGCACGTCATATGGTATGTTCAATAAAACGTGGCCAAAATGAATAGCTAATTCTTTAGATCCACATTCCACCACCCTGAAATGTGTCTCACTCTTAGTGATCATCATACTATGGCACCACCATCTGGCCATCGCTCCACATGCTTGATGTCTCTTCTTCCCCCCAACTTTGCCTCTACTCCATCAACAAGTACTCAGATGATGTCATAACCTCACTTAAAGCTTTACAATGAATTCTCATCAGTTAAAATAAAATGCAGGGGGCGGGGTGCCTGGGTGGCTCACTCGGTTAAACATCCAACTCTTGGTTTCAGCTCAGGTCATGATCTCACGGTTCGTGGGTTCGAGCCCTGTATGGGCTCTCTACTGGCAGCATGGAGCCTGCTTGGGATCCTCTCACCCCCTCTCTCTGCCCCTCCACTTCTCTCTCTCTCTCTCAATAAATAAATAAACTTTAGGGGCAAAATTTTTAAAGAAATGCAGGGGTGTCTGGGTGGCTCTGTCAGTTAAGCTTCTGACTGTTGATTTCAGCTCAGGTCATGATCTCACAGTCTGTGGGATCCAGCCTTGTGTCAGAATTCTCTCCCTCTCTCTCTGCCCCTCCCCTGCTTGCATGCATGCTCTCCCTCAACATAAATAAATAAACATTAAAAAATAAAATAAAATAAAATAAAATCAAATCAAATAAAATGCAGACTCATCACCCTGGCCTTGCACGATCTGACCCTTGCCTGTTCCTCTGAATGTGTCCCGTACAAGTCTCCCACCTTCTTGCTCCCTGTGCCCCAGCTCTAAACAGGCTCATTAGTGCAGGGTTCTTTGCCCTCACTATTCTTACTTCTCTGTGTCCTTACACCTTCACATTCCAGCTTCTCTTACTATTTAGGTTCCATCCCAGTATGCCTTTCCTCAAAGCAGAAACCCTAACTGCACAGTCTAAAGTAGCCTCATCCCTCCCACTTACCTTCCATCACATATGCCTGTTACATTTTCTTCATAGCATCTGAAAGTACCTGGCTAGACCACTCTGTGCTCAGAGAATAGAATAGTGTTTGGTATGAAATAGGTACTTAATAAATGTGGGTTGAATGATTATTGAACAAATATTTGAAGTATTTTTCTCTAGTCCATTTTTACTATGAACGGAAATACTATTTGTAACCATATTTTAGAAAGCTCTCCATTGCCTGATTTTTCCAACTGCCAACATAAAATTATCATTTTCCTGTGTAATTAGGCATTTTTGTAAGTATTTTTTATTATAAAACTAATATAAGTTAGTTGGGCAAACTTAAAAATATAGGTAAAGTTAAATAAGAGTGAAAACTGACCCAGACACTCATTAATCATTTGCCGCATCTGCTCACCTGGAACGATCACTAAGACCACATTCTGAGCCATAAACATACTGCAATATACTTGCTAGAACAGAAGTCATACAGAGTGTGTTCTCAGACCACAGTGCAACTAAACTAGACTGCTCTTTTGACCAAGCCAGCCAGGCACCCTAAAATGTGGACCCCTTTTTTAACCTTTCAAAATAATTTTAAAGGTGTGTAATTTTAGATGTGTTCTTTCAATAATATTGGTGAGAAGTAAGCTTGTAGTCTGGTTGAGCGTACTCCTTGCTAATAATCATAATATAATGATACCACGGTTGCCTGATTCTGCTTTGACTTTCCGTGTCCGAGTCAAAAATCTTTCTACTGGGATTTTTCTTGAGTGAAGAAGGGTGGCCTTTTAAACCAAGAGGGCCCTGTAAGCAGGAAGGACTTGAGTAGCCCACACAAAGGTATTCCTGTTGTGGCATTTTCTCTAAGTTAATCTATTCACAAGCTACCAATTAAGATATTCTTTTGGGGGTAGAGTAAATGCCCTTCACCTAAAGAGGTTTGGCATGGCATCCCTCCTTCTTAACAATACCAGAAAGGAGCCTTTCTCTTGGGACAACAGTGGACAAAATGACAAGGCCAATTGACAAGAAATATAGCAAGTAAATACTCTGCATCAACGGTATATGCAGATATTAGTATACTGGTATAAGATGTTGGGGCTCCTGGGTGGCTCAGTCAGTTAAGTGTCTGACTTCAGCTCAGGTCACGATCTCATGGTTCGTGGTTCGAGCCCCGCATCACACCCTGTGCTGACAGCTTGGAGCCTGGAGCCTGCTCCAGAATCTGTGTCTCCCTCTCTCTCTGCCCCTTCCCGGCTTGTGCTCTGTCTCTCTGCCTCTAAAATAAATAAACATTAAAAAAATTTTTTTTAAAAAGATGTTAGTTGGGGCGCCTGGGTGGCGCAGTCGGTTAAGCGTCCGACTTCAGCCAGGTCACGATCTCGCGGTCCGTGAGTTCGAGCCCTGCGTCGGGCTCTGGGCTGATGGCTCGGAGCCTGGAGCCTGCTTCCGATTCTGTGTCTCCCTCTCTCTCTGCCCCTCCCCCGTTCATGCTCTGTCTCTCTCTGTCCCAAAAATAAATAAACGTTTGAAAAAAAAAATTAAAAAAAAAAAAAATAAAAATAAAAAAATAAAAAAAAATAAAAAAGATGTTAGTATAGAATTCAGGTGTAACTATCATGTGTTTTGGGGAGTAAGTATTTTCACTTAAATGTACATAAAAACCTCTATCCAAAAGGTTAACATGACCTATCTCATAGTCTAGGTCTAATTTCAGATTCTTTTCTCCTTATATTTTGCTAATACTCTTTTCTTTCTCAAGACAAGACCTTCTTTAAATTGGAAGAATCTGTGCCAAAATGTTAATGAGGGTTTTCTATGCTTCCCCTTATTTTTATTTGTCTGTATTTTCTAGTTTGTCAAATTAACTTGTTTGCCGAGTTTCCCATAATATGAGAAAATGCTAATTTTATACCGTAAGTTAAAAAAAGGTGGCTATTGTATGAAATGGGACATAAATATGCTCGGATCCATGTTAATGGGGTTTTGGCTCTTCAGTAGCCTGCCTTGTCCTGGCACTTGTGTATCGAAGTGAGGTCATGTCAGTGACAAGGGATTGTCAATGTCAGTCTGCCCTTGAAATATGTTTCCTGACCCCCTACACACAGTGCTGATTACTACTGATGGCACTTCTGTTAACATATCCCTATTCTATCCTTTCCTTTTATTTGTCTCTGTTTTTCTATTCCAAATTGTTATCACACAGTAGTTTTGCAGTGACCCCAACACAACTCTGGAAAGTTCCACAGTCCCTGCCTTACATCATGACTGACTGAACTCCTCTGGGGAAGGGATCAGAGACCTCTTCTATGAATTTAGATAAAGTACTTCCGGGTCTGCTTCTGCTTAGTTTCCCCATTACTCAAAAGATGTTTTCAGAATTATTTCCTCTCTCTCACTCCAAAACGACATTTGTGTTGATGTGCTGTTCTTTGTTCATGATCACTATAGGTAGGTTTTAACCAGGTAATTGAGCTAGATTTTTTAAAAGACCAAATACTCACACAAAGTACATTTAATGTGCTATTAGTATGCAAGTCATGTAGTAATGCTTGTGCATTCAAAGGTCCAGTCTGTGCATTCTTTCAAGTGTTGTTTTATTAATTACTGTATTTCCAGCTTTTAGCACAGTGCCTGGAACCCCACAGAGGCTCAAAAAAAAAACAAAAAAAAACAAAAAAAAAACAACAACAATGTTTATAGTTTAGTTCTGGTTACCTAAAGGAAAATCCAATAAATATCCAAATGACTCCACAAAGCCTTCTGTGGATATTCTAAATTCCATTTAGGTACCACTTCTCATAACTTCCATTAATTGTGGAGTTGAGCATGCCCACTCCTTGAGCGGGGGATATTCTCTTCTTAGATACCCCTTAGAAAACCTCCCCTTCCTCCTTAGAATGGTGCTGCGTATATAGTAAGTGCTCAGTAAACACTAATCAGTCTTTAGTTTGATTTTGAAAATGGGAGGACTGTCCTCATTTTGGAATATTTTTTTAGTTTACTTTCTCTCAAAACTGGAGATTGGTTTCCAGGTTGATGCTGTTAAGCTGACATTGATTGGATTGTATCTTCATAATTTTATCAATTTTTTGTTAAGTTTATCCACAGCTGACTTTTAGGGAAATTGATATATAGATGATTCATGCTCAGTAAGGCCATCATTATTAGCTACGTTTTGACTCCATGACACCCTACTAAGGTGCTTCTCATAAACCACAAGACATGCTAGAACTAGAACCATTGATCTTTTTTTTTTTTTCTTTCAAAAGCCACACTTTCTTTCCATTTGACCAAGCAAGTAGATACATCAGCCAGCAAAAGATAACAACATGATTCATCTAGGGATGAACTCTTACGTGCTATGAAAGGGCTCTTTGGACAACATACAGAATGTTCTTCCCTTCTGGACAGTATCCTGAGGCTGGGGAGTTCGGTAACAAGGTCATGTTCCTCGTGGCAAATCCTCCTTGGGACAAAGAGTTTGTAGATCAAGTTCTACTGCTAAACGTGTTTTTCCATAGTTCCCATGGTAGATTTCAAATAGAAATCTAAAAACACTTGCGACACGAAGTCTCTTCCTATGAAACCTACACAGAGAGGCAGAACTACAGGAAGTAGTAACATAAATAAATGATGTCGTGCTGATTGTATAGACAATCGTGACTTAGGGAAAGGGGAGAACCCACCCAAGATGAAATAGCTGGAAAAGACTTCGGAGTCACAGGGGATAGCGGTGTGGGGGGAAGGGGAGTCTGGTCATGAGGTGCATCATTGGCTCAGAAGCAGAGGCTGGGTAGGGGCAGCAGTGGGGGGTGAGGCCAGGGGAAAGTGGGGGGTGGTTAGACTGGCCAGACAGTGAGAAGGCCAGGTTTGAAAGCATAGTATGTATGCTGGGGAGCAAAGGGAAATGAGATAGAGTTTTTCAACTGCTGAACACCTCTCTTTACCCGCATTTGATCCGTTTGAGTTTTACAAATATTGTCAACAGCTAATCAAACATCCTGTTTAGGTAACTGCAAAGACAAAACAGAGTATTCACTTTTGCACTGGAGCAACGGGCCTCTCATTCAATGAGACTCGAGGACCGTGGATTTCATTAAACTAAGACACTACCTTTAAGCTCGGGAGTCTGTTTACGGAGGGAAGAGGCTTCTCTCAGGTTCAGGAATATTGAGCACATGTATTATTGAATATTATTACTGATGTCACTTTGCAAATATTGTTTGCAAATTCTTCAGACCTGCATTTTTTTTTTTTAACCAGACTTCTGTTCCTGGTGATACCACAGTTGATGTAAATTGTATGGGAGGCTTGAGGAAATGCATTAAAAATGCACTACGCTCTAAATTTGATTTTTATTAACATTTTTACTTACTCTCATCGGAATGTCCTTAGGCTCAGCTACTTTGCCAAATTTCTTACTCAATCTTTAGTAAGAATTTAGAAGTCACGCCAAGAACCAAACAACTCTTTGGCACATGGTATCTTATTTTAGTTGCAAGCCTTTATTCAAATAGTAACTATGTAAGTGAACTTAAAAGAGAGTTTACTTTTTATTTTGTAATTCAAATTTTGATTTCTAATTGAATGAATGCATGTTTAAATGAAAGTAGATGTTCTCATACAGACTGAAAAAAAAAGGGGGTGAATGCTCCATTAGGTTAAATACAACATTGATCATATGTTTTTGCCATCATTCATTGATAGGAACGGTAAATAATCAGTTTATGGAAAAAGGTAATTCTTTTTTTTTTTTTTTTTTTTTTTTTTTTTTTTTTTTTGCTTGCGTGAAATGTTAAAAGTTAGCAGTAATATGTAGTCAGGACACAGACGTAAGTGCATGCCATCCCCTCCATGATTTTTCGTTTCTTGCATCGTGAGACTATTTCTGATGGGCTAGCTGCTCGACTCAGGGGTGATGGTGATGCAGACTCAGACCTTCCTTCCTGGCGGTGGGTCACCGTCTGCGCTCTCCCTACGTGGTGTGGGATGGAGCCTCTGACTTTCTTACCGGGACTGGTCACTGGCGTTGCTTCACTTACACCTTCACCACGGGGTGAGATCACGGTGATCACGGTAGACTGTTGCTGCTGCTTCGTGCAGGGGCCTCCCTGTGATGCTGACTGACACCTCCAGCTGTGGTCTCACGTGGAAGATACGGAGACACATCATGGTGCCACAGAGAAGATGGGTGCTGTTCTTGTGTGTGGCTGTAGATGGTGTCTGTGGTATTCAGGGGCCACCTGGCGTCACCCGTCGGGAGATGGGCTGCCACGGCGGTGCTCCCACGATTTCGGTGGGCATTTTAAACCATTGCCTTCTGAGATCAGCGTCGGCATTAAAAACAACAACCGAGAAGGGATTTCTCATTTCTTCATGGTTTGGTTAAAAAATGGATCAACTAATCAGATTGAAAGCACTGACCCTTAACATTGTTACTATCATGAAAGCTACTAAGTACCTCTGATCTTATTTTTCATTTTTTTAAACACTGAGATTGATTCTCCATCAAGTTCAGGATCAAGCTCATGCTCTTACACATGGCGAGCAAGGCTTTCATGATCAGGCACCTACCTCCGTTCCCACTTTCCCCTTCTTATTTCCCAGTCACTCCATGCTCGTGCACACTGCCCTACTTGGATCTCACAGATGGTTCCTCCCACTTGGTCTGCTCCCCTCACACACATACACTACCTCTCCCCATCTGTCTGCTTTATGATTCTCCGAGGGTGGTCCTGGGACCACTTGAATCAAGATCAGATGGGAGGCTTATTAAAAACACAGATTTCTGGGGCACAACTGAGATATATTGCAGAGGGGTCTCTGGCAGAGCAGAGCGGGACTCTATTTTTAACTGGTTCAATGTCAAACGTAAGAACCACCAATCTGCAAAACAGATTCTTTCTTTGAAGAATCAGTTCCACTATTGTCTATCCTTGTCCATCCTTCCTTGATTCTCAGGGTCTCTCCTCCCTGTGCTCATGCGGAGAAGGTCTCTCCTCTCCACCCGCTCCTGTAGCATCATGTTGTGTGAGATACTTCACTGACTGTGGCACCTGTCTGTCCTGCCACTGGTCTGCGAGCTCCTCGTGTGCTGGGTCATCATCTGACGGCTGCCTTTGTCCCATACTTAGCACAAGGTCTTGTGGCAAGCCGGGTTTACTAAGTGCTTATTTATTTGTTCATTGCCAACTCAGGATTAGTGCACCGTGACATTATATTCACCTAATGTATCCTTCAAATTAAAGTCACACTGACCTCTTAATTTGACTCTAGAAGGGTAAGAAAGAGAGTACAGAAATATTATTTTCTTCTTTTTTAGAAAGGAAATTAAATTAAACATCAAACAAGCGAGGGAAAGATAATACTACATTTTAAGTTATGAGATAAAAATCAAGTATGAATGAAAATAAAAGTTGTCACCCACTTGTCTAAGTTTCTTCTTAGGTACAAGTTGGCCCATGGGCCCAGATCAGGGAAAATGGAAAAATAAGGACAAGTGAAATTGTCTTCATGAACAACAATTTGCATTATTATTTTAAACAATCGCCTAAAATAGAAAAGCTGTATTATTCAGCGAGTAGACAGTTTGTTCCTTTCCTTTCTAAAGTGATATTACTAAACCTTTTTTGTTGTTGTTATATTTTCACAGATCACAGATACAGAATGTTTCATGCAGGGTGGTAAAAAGGCACACTCATAAAATATCTGTAAGCAGAGACTTAGTGGCAGAATTCTTCTCGTGTTGCAATTACAGTTTTATTCAGGAAGATAAACTATCCAGGATTGCCCTCCAATCCACGACTTGTGTTGCATAGTTATCCTTTCTTCAAACTCTGTCCCAACATACGAAGGACATTTGGTGTAACTGGAAATTTTGTGTAATATGGTCATAAGTTTGGGGAAGTTTTTTTTTATTTCCTCCCCATTTCTGTTTCTTTAGAGAAGCAGAGAAAGAAATAAATTGGACTCAGCATGCTCCTTAGTCATATGAAAAGAATCCAAAGGAAATTCTGAAGGGGCATTGAAGGTTTTAGTCAACTTTCAAGCTGCTCTTTGCCCTGGCTCCAAGTTACGCATCTAATTACAGACTTGTCTCTGAGAATTTGTATCGCTAAAGCAAATGGGCTAAGAGTATCCTGTTGATGTTTATTTTACATCCTCATGTAAATACAATTCCCATGTGGAGCTGTTTCCTTGATTCAGGTAAATGCCTGAACTTGGATACGTTCAACCATTCTAAGCATTCTTTTTGCAGACCACTAGCACTTGTGAATGATTTCGAGTTCTGATATAATATCCATGGCATTTACTGTGTAACTGGACATAGTATCTGACTCTCCCAAATTCTAAATAATACAGTTCTGTTCTGTGTTTAACTCTCCTTTGAAAGGTTATTTCATACTGAATACCAGTATGTGACAGGTTCACATCAATGACTCAAGAAGAACTTGTATCAATGAAATGAGAGGGACTGTGGTCAAGGTGCCTGAAAAAGGACTTCAAGAAGCTCCACTATATCAAATCTTGTAGATTAACCTAATTTTTTTTTAAAGTGAGATTGGACACATTTATATTGGAAGAAATTAAATTAGGCATGAATAGCATTGTGGGGAACAGAAGCATCACATCCTTCACCTGAACTGTCATTGGCTTTCTTTCCTTCACTCTAGAATTTCTAAGGAACTCAGCGATTGCCTACAAGTTTTATATAATATATGTCTCATCATGGCATGTTGGATGGGTAAACACAAAATGTATTTGTGTTTAATGTGTGTGTATGTGTGTGTGTGTGAGAGAGAGAGAGAAGGTGGGGGGGGGGGGCGTGGATCTTGTATATTCCTGTCCTTATTCTGGAAGTGTTGCACATTTCCCTGAAGAGCTTTGGTTCTTAAGGCACACCTGTTTGAAGGGGGCAGGCGAAGTGGCCTCAAGTCCTGGCTGCTGTGGATACGGAGGGGACCCCGGGCATCTTTAGAACTCTTGTTTGAGAGGAGAGTTAAATAAAACCCTCCATTTCGCATGGCGCACCCCCGAGCTCTGCCCCCAGCCCACACATCTGTGTAGCGGACAGTGTAAGGGTCCCACAGCACTCTGTTACATGAGGATACACATCCTGGCTTTGCTTCAGCCGCTCCTTTCACTCTGTAATCACTACTCCCATAATGCAGAGTTATCACTAGAGAGCTAATACTTTCCAGGGATTTTAGCTGCAGTTTCAGAAAGAGCTGTACCCATGCACAGACTACTGTTAATAAAGAAGGGGAGAGGGGCGCCTGGGTGGCGCAGTCGGTTAAGCGTCCGACTTCAGCCAGGTCACGATCTCGCGGTCCGTGAGTTCGAGCCCCGCATCGGGCTCTGGGCTGATGGCTCGGAGCCTGGAGCCTGTTTCCGATTCTGTGTCTCCCTCTCTCTCTGCCCCTCCCCCGTTCATGCTCTGTCTCTCTCTGTCCCAAAAATAAATAAACATTGGAAAAAAAAATTAAAAAAAAAAAATAAAGAAGGGGAGAAATCTTTAAGGTTCATTAAGAGAAAACGAAATGTTCCCTCTCTCGCTGATGAGACTTGGCATATTCCCCAGGAAATAAAACAAACGGAAGTGTGCGTTGCCGATCAGACTTTAAAGTGCCAGTCTGGTACCAGTGAAGATACCAGGGGAATGACAGGCTGCGGGCAGCCGTCTCTCTTACCCACATCTTGGGGGAAGGACCTTTTGGAAGGTGAGTGGAAGAGAAAGTGGTGAGGGTGCTAGTAACTAGCATTTTAAATTTGATTAAACTCATCCACGATTTTAGTTACTCTCTGATTCTTTTCTCCTGGGTAAATGACTGAATAGTACATATTTGGGAAAGTTTACACGGAACTGCAGGGAGCAGATGTGTTTATAAACTACTAAAAGTCTACGGCTAGTAAGATGAAGTGGAAGAAAAATGCATTGAGAGCCAAAAGTCCCAGGCTCAGTCTCCAAGTTGTTCTGTGGTTTTGGGAATACCACCTCACCTGTCAGGAGTATTTATTCCTTTCCGGTGACACCAGGTCAAAGAGAATAAATGCATCCTGTGTCTCCTGTTCACACCATTTTCTGGAAAGGAGAGAATCATTTGGGGGTGAGTTGCTCAAATTTTAGAATAAGTCCCTTTTTCATTGAAAATTACTTTTGATTTTGCTAGGGTGCCAACAGAAGAGAATGATAATCATGTTTACATTAGTTTAAAGCTTGATGCTACGAGAATAACTTCTGATGCCTAAAAAGTGAATTATAGTCGGTTGGTTAACTTCTCGACAAGGTTGGCCATGTGGCCCCCAGGAATATGCACAACACATAGAGTGCCGTATCTGCATAAGTAACAATACATAACATAAAGTGATCCAAAATCCAACTTGGCAGCAGATCAATATGTGCTCTTGATAAGTGTACACATGGGGGTTCAGAGCTGAGGCCGGGAGGCAAGGAGGTGCGCGAGAGTCTTGGAGGCACTGGGACCCATATAGCCATGTCTTCCTGGATGGGCTGTGTATGGATAAAGGGCCATTAAGACATCATTGCTGTCTGCTATAGTACAGTGACCTCTCTTTTCTCCCTTCACTACGTCTCAACTTATCACAGTACCTAAAGCCCTTTAGGGAATTCATTTATTAACGTCTTCCAGGAGAAAATGTTGAGGGGGTGAAATAATGCAATGACAGGGAGGATGGAGAAAACGCATTTCAGTGTTTGCATGGTAGAAAGTGGGAGTGATAGAAATTCTTGCTTCCTTTGCCTAAGATAGCCTTCTCTCCTCCTCCCGGCCAATATTTCCTCGTTCTTCGATCTTTCAAAATTTAGCACAGGCATCATTTCCTCCAGAAAACTTTCTCCCTCACTGTTTTTGGATCCCCCCCCCCCCCCCCCCGGCATCCAGCTTCCACTTTTACCAGACCTGCACTGTGGTTGTTGATTTCCTTGGTGGCCCTGTGGCTTGTCTCCAAGTCCTTTCAGGAGAAGGATCCTCATATTTACGTTATAGCCCACGTGTCAAGAACAGAGCCTTACTAATTGTGGTTGCACAATATTTGCTGAGCAAATGTCCGAAGGCCTGAATCAGAGAGGGATGTTCAGATTTCTGTTTTGGATCACTCATTGAAATTTCACTATTTTACTGTTGTTACTCTTTTATGTAATTATTGGTGAATTTTACTATTATTATGTAATAACATTTTACAAATGGAAAGGCATTATATAAAACCTGAGGAATTATTAAACTTATTTTGAAATCAGTATTTTTTTCACCCAGATTCTTTTCTAAACGGATGTTTAAGTTTAGAAGGTTGTTGAGCTAATAATCAGGCTTTTGTGCATGGTGTGAGAGATCTGTCTAATTACTATTTATTATAAGTTCTTTTATCCATATGTCATGGAATACAAATTTATGGAAGTGTCCATTCCTCTGCTTCGTAAATCAGAAACGTGTGTGTTGCTGAAATGCAATTCATTAAATCCCCAAAGAAATTTTCATTTTGATTTATTGAGACTTTTTAAAGCCTGCATTTGTTACTAAAAGAAATTTCCTTTTCAATTTAGTTCTTGCCACGCAGTGTTTAATTTTCTACAGAAAAACTGACCCAAAAATGGCGATTAAGAAGTTGACAGGGTGAAAAGAAATAGAATATAAACTGAGGGTAAACTGCTAAATATTAAAATACAGTTGAAGCTCCCCATTCTCTAAATTCGATAGGAACTTTCTTAACAAATTAAACATTCGAGATGATTTTCCTTTGCACTTCTTTGAACATACCCAGCACAAAATATTCCACTTGAAATGGGAGATATTGAAGAGGGGTTCATCTTGCCCACTTGATTTAGCAAAACCGTACCACAGGAATTTTCCATTTTGGCTCGCCTATTATGACTTTGATTGTATATATTTTAAAAGTGAGCAGAGAGATGATGTGGTTACCTTGATTATTTAACCCCAAATGCCATCTTGAGGTTCTGGAGATAGTTCTTCCCTCTTACATGAGTTCCCCAAGATTTCTCTGACCCCTTCCCAAGGCATAATTGGTTGCTGGTGATCTGTGCTCTCACAGCACTGTCATCATGATGCCCTCCTGTTGTGACTGTGAATGTTTGTGACTGCGACCACCCCTGGTTGTAAGAGCCTCCTAGAAAGGGACAATTTGTAGCACTGTCGTTTTTGGTTTCCCTAAAGCCTACCACACACGGCAGGTATTTAGCAAATACTTTGTGGAAATATTCCTTGATTCTGCTTTCCTTTGGTGAACGGATAGATTAGCTCACGTGGTCAATCAAAAACCACACATGTCTACTGCAAGTTCACCGCAGCGGCCTATTTGGATTTCCGAAGACAGAACTTATTATCATGTATTTTTCTGATGACTGTCTCCAGATTTATTTTCCATCCGGAGCACTTACCCATTTTGCTTTCTCTCCAGGCTAGCAAGGAAGCCTGGCCATTGTTGGGGGGATTGGGGGATCATTCCCAGATGGAGACAAACATCCTGGGAACTTGACATTGTCCCACATTTTATATGAGGCAAATGCAGTGAAGAAAGGCATTAGACGCCTTGGAGGAGGAAAGAGCCAGGGGACCGGGAATGGTGTTGCTGTGAAAGAGGGAGAGAAGGTGGTGGCTGATGGTTTGCATCTGATGAAGCAGGCCCGGACAGAGTTCTGAACTGAATGACCACGAGAATGCGAATCTCAGTACTATTTTCAATATGAAATGACTTCTTGGCTGCCGGTAATGTAAAGGTGTGTGTTGTAGGGTGGCGGGTGTGAGAAAAAGGGAAAGAAGCAGTTGGGGAGGTCAGGAAATAAAGGGCAGAGTCTGACTTGAAGGACTTTGAAGACAGCTTGTCCCAGCAAGAGAGTTAACAAATGTCATGCTCCGATGACTGATACCTTCCAGTTGAAAGCTTTATGAATATGATTTGACTCCTGGAATAGTTTGTGCCCTTCTAGGCTCTATGCAATTCTGCCAGCTTGAGACATACAAACTCAGTTGCAACATTTCCAGGGTAGCAAACCGTGCTGAGGTGTTTACTTGAAGAGAATGGTGAATTCTGAACCTGTTATAGGTTCAAAATGCTTGTATTCTTACGTTTTGGCATTTCCAGCTGTACGAATGGTGAAACGAGGAGGCTAGTCCTAACATTAATTCCCTGATGAAATCAAGATTAAGTTTTTGATAAGAAGAAAAATCATCTAAGGCTGGGCTCTCTTTGAGAATTTTTATCATGTGTAGGGAAGCCCTAAGTAGTTATAAAAGGATAGTGTTGGATATTTTCTCAATCCAGAAGCTATATTCAAATAATTTCCTGGGGACTCTGAATAATCCTCATGAACTTCAGAGAGAAAATCATGACATGATATTTAGGACATGGTCAAGGATGAAGAGATGCATCATGGAGGCATTATGCTGGTGACAGAAATGTCAGGATAGCCCATGAATCTCGGCTCAGTCCGAGAAATCAGCCCAATTTTTTTTTTTTTTTTCAGGAACCACTCAATACTAGATGATCTGTCAGGTGACTGGAGCACAGGAGTTAAGTCCCAGTCCCTGCTGTGGTCCCCAGCTCACTGTTTGGAGCAAAATGATTAAGGCCAGGCAGAAGTGCATGATTACTTTACAACAGCTATAAAGGGATCTGTTCATTGTCTATTATGAGAAAATGAAAGGGGGATAAGAGTAATGAATTAAAGAATAAAGTACTTTCAGAGAGGCAGTAGGAAAAAGGCAATAAGGGTATATCAGAAACAGAGGCTGGCACAGATCTGCTAATACTAATCAAGAAGTTTGCACTGTGGGGGATAACTAGGAAGGTTTGGGCTTACGTAGACTGGTGGAAAGACATCAGTAGGGTGCCATTTCAAGAATTTCAAGGATGGCGGTGCTTGTGAAGCTTTAATGGCATGGAATGTAAAGAATATGGGACTGGGAGGAATGAGCGCTCCATGAACATGACAGACAAGAAGAGTCCCTCACCCTGTGGGCATGAAGACACCCTTCAAAAATTATGAGAGATGAATGTTGAAAATAATTGGGAGGAGATTCGTTAACTCACCCATTCAACACACATGTATGCTTTCCATATGTCAAGCGTTGCACTAAACTTTAGGAATAAAAACACAAATAAGACATGATACTCAAACTCAGGAAACTTGGAATGTAGAAGAATCTAGAAGAGAGATAGGAATCCTAAGTGAATAAGGGCAGTGATGGGGAACAGGTCCCATGCAGTGGGGATACCAAGGAGATGGTGAAGAGTAAACCCAGCCTCCCTCTGTAAATAAGGATCATAACTGCTCTAGTCCTTTGCCTAATTTTATCAGAACTCACCTTTCTTTTTCTTTTAGCATGGTAGACCTATAAGTTGTCTTCATCATTCTGTCCTCAAGTAACCAGGCCAGTTTATAAAAAAAAAATAGCATAGGACTAGGGTGCTTGGGTGGTTCAGTCGGTTAAGCGTCCAACTTTGGCTCAGGTCATGATCTTATGGTTTGTGGGTTCAAGCCCCATATCGGGCTCGGTGCTGACAGCCCAGAGCCTGGAGCCTGCTTCAGATTTTGTGTCTCCCTCTCTCTCTGCCCGTCCCCCATTTGTGCTGTGTGTGTGTGTGTGTGTGTGTGTGTGTGTGTCTTTCTCTGTCTCTCAAAAATAAATAAAACATTTAAAAAAATTTTTTTAAATGTAGGACTTAAAGAATAAAGCCAATAGGTGAATTAATATAGTGCAAAATTTCTATGTTTAGCCCTCATATATTTAATATATGGTTACATAAAAGCCAGAAAGACCTATATAAGAACAACATAAGTAATTTATTCTGCAATGTCACCATGAGATAGATGTTTGAGAGATTTGGTCAGAAAAAGTGTTTGCTGGAGCGCCTGGGTGGCTCAGTCGGTTGAGTGTCCGACTTCAGCTCAGGTCACGATCTCACGATCCGTGAGTTCGAGCCCCACGTCGGGCTCTGGGCTGATGGCTCAGAGCCTGGAGCCTGCTTCTGATTCTGTGTCTCCCTCTCTCTCTGCCCCTCCCCCGTTCATGCTCTGTCTCTCCCTGTCTCAAAAATAAATAAATGTTAAAAAAAAAATTAAAAAAAAAAATTAAAAAAAAAAGAAAAAGTGTTTGCTGATGAACCATGGAATCTTCTATAACCTTATTATTTATTTTTACAGAGAGGTGAATGACAAGTGAAGGCTTTCGTTACTTTTATAAATGCTACAAAATGAAGAGATATTCTGAATGACCTAGGGTCACATTGTTTGTCATAGACTGAGTCTTATTTCAGCTCAGGCCAACTGATTCTGAAGCCTGGGCTCCAAACTACTAATTAAATCCTTCCCAGGGTGCTTGGTGGCTCAGTTGGTTAAGTGTCTGACTCTTGATTTTGGGTCGGCTTGTGAGATTAAGCCCCACTTTGGGCTCCACACTGTGAGTGGAGCCTGCTTAAGGTTCTCTCTCTCCCTCTCCCTCTCTCCCTCTCCCTCTGCCCCTCCTTCCCTGCACATGCTCTCTCTGTTTCAAAATAAAAGAAAATAAATAAAATTAAATACAATTAAAATTAAACTAAGTAAGTAAAATAAAATAAATCTTCCCTAAAAAGCACCACACAAGGAAGAGTACTCTAAGTATTTTCTTATTTCTCTTATTACTCTGTGAACTTTGTGAAGTCAGGCACTATGTATCAATCATACTTATTGGTGCTTCAAATCGTCTGCGCAAGATGATGAGGTATAAATACAGAGAAATGTTCATCCCTGCTTTTCTCCTGTGCTTAGTGTATAATTAATATTTGCTGGTTTGCATTTGTGCTGATATCCAAGTAGAGGTGAATCTGAATTGGGATATCACCCTCTTCTCCCCTCTACCTCAGTCTTCGTGACTGAGTGTTCCATTTTTCTCCATCTGGGAGTGTCTAGAGTTATGTGGCGATATTGACAGAAACAGGAAAATCAATCAACCGTCAGTCAAACTCACAAATGTTTTAGCTGAACATTTCAAGACTTTCTAAAAATGTTTTCAAATCTCTCCTCCTAGTGAAAGAACAGATCTGAAGAATGGAAAGGTGGTCTTTCTCCATGAAAGAGAGCCCACTCAGATCAAAAGGCGGGCATTCAAAAGGAAAATACTCTTTCAAAGAGTATAGAAGGCAGTGCTCCAGGGAAGGACTTAAACGTTCTACCCAGCAGTACCACACTTAGGATCACTGCCACAGACTTTAGAGGAAGCCACCATTGAGCTTCTCTGGCCTAGTCTTGGAGCAATGAGAAGAAATTTTCCAAACAAACATCTTAGTATTTCATTAATGGCCACTGCCACACCATTTCTCAGTGAAAGGAATGCTTTCTCCATGCAGGTGACTCCTTTCTCCTTCATGTTGGTTCAAAATAGCGTCCTTATAATGGAATGTCTCTGTTCTCTGAGGCCACTCTGAAATTCTGTCCCTTGAAACCATGTAAAGAATAGCTTTGATCTTTTTTTTCCCTACAGATAAACATTTCGAATATCTTCAGACTAGGATTATGAAGTAATTTCTCAGTTTGTCTTTTCTGGAGGAGCACCCCTAGTACCATGGTGTGCTTGGCTCCTGAACATTCCGTCTGGAATGCGTTGGTTGCCAGGATGGAGGGCAACAATATGGAAGATATGATTTCAGGACAGTGGGACTCTCATTTCCTTTAACCTAAAATTGCGTTAATTGGGTAAGAAAGAACCATTTGAAACTGTTGAATATGTTGGGTAGTTTCTTTTTTTTAATTTTTTTTAACGTTTATTTATTTTTGAGACAGAGAGAAACAGAGCATGAATAGGGGAGGGGCAGAGAGAGAGGGAGACACAGAATCTGAAACAGGCTCCAGGCTCTGAGCTGTCAGCACAGAGCCTGACACGGGGCTTGAACCCATGGACCGTGAGATCATGACCTGAGCCGAAGTCGATGCTCAACCGACCAAGCCACCCAGGCGCCCCATGTTGGGTAGTTTCTAAATTAGGGGAGTGAGTTCTTTAGCAGCCACAGAGATAGGAGGACCCTAGAATTTTTGAGCTGTCACTGATGTGCTATCCAGGAATCTCCTCACTGAATGTCCTCTTAATGATAGATTAGGATGCCCCTTGCTATCACAGGTCACTCTAAAAATTAGTAGCAGTAAAGCCATTTAAACTCTCCAGAATAGAAGTGATTGCAAAGTATTATAATTTTATAGTTACAGTCAGTAACCTGGTGGGCGGTTTCTCTTTGTGGTTTCTGTGAAATCCCAGGAGAATAAGGAATCATTCAGGTGATCAAATCTTCAACCCTTCCTTTACTGCCATAGCAACCACATCTGTCTTCACTACTCAAATTAGTTAATCAATGATGGTCTCTGATTTATGTTGTTTGACAGCAGCCATCCCTGAAGATTATTGCCTTTTTGTTCTTCTTTAGCTAATAAGCGCCCCTTTTAGAAGACAGTATTCCCTGATATAATAGGTAATGAATTATCTGAAGGACTCCTTCAACACGTGAATCAGAGATCTCATTCTGGCATAATTAGTTTGAATAACAGTTAAAACCATGTTTCCTCCCCTCCCCTCCCCTTGTATGTTACTGATTAAGGAGAGAAACAAGTTCACAATTTCCCAGTCTCTGGAAATAGGTTATCTACTTTATTTCTGTAGTGGGCAAATATTCAAAACTCAAATCAAGAAATTAAGTCTAACAAAAGACTGTTTTTTGTTTTTTCCCCTAATATTTGAATTTATTTACACTGAGACTTTCAAATGTTACAGAAATAAAATAATACTTAGTTACACCTTTAATTAATAGACTAGTGAATAGAATTAAAAGAACCGCAGATTGGTTTTTCCATACGTTTTTTGGAGCATTTTGGTTTAAAACTTTTTTTTTTTTTACATCCATTCTTTCACATGGAGTCAAGTACTACAGTTCCTCCAACATTCGGTAATGTCTTTTTCTTTAAAGATGTAAAACATTTCCATCCACTTTTTTTTTTAAACGTAATTCCAGTATAGTTAACATGCAGCGCCATGTTAGTTTCAGACATACAATATAGTGATTCAACACTTCTGTACATTACTCAGTGCTCACCTCCCATCTTGATAAGCGTACTCGTCAGTCCCCACCACCTCCCTCCCCTCTGGTAACTATTGGTTTGTTCTCTATAGTTAAGAGTCTGTTTTTTGTCTCTCTTTTCTTCGTTCATTTGTTTTGTTTCTTAAATTCCATATGTGAATGGAATCGTATATGGAATCTTGCAAATGGCAAGATTTTATTCTTTTTTATGGGTAATAGTGCATTATATATATATATATATATATATATATATATATATATATATATATATCTCACCTCTTTTTTATCCAACCATCTATTGATGACTGCTTGGGTTGGCTCTCTCACAAGCCTGCTGATTTTTAAAATTCTAGGTTTGAAGCCCCACTAGTTGTAAGAATTTGCAAAATTCAACCCCTCTGATTTTCAAAGCCAAATTTTAGGAGGATTCATCTTCCCCATATGGGCTTCCTGGTGGAAGGTCTGCTCCTCTCCCCTTGCCACACCTACAGAGTCCTTCCCTCCTTTGCACAGTCTGGCAGATCTGTGTAGCTCCCGACAGTGTCTCCACCCTTTCTGAGCTCTTCAGTGTGGCCTCTTCTCTCCCTTTAGCTGTGGAAAGTCTGTTCTGCCAGTCTTCGAGTCCCTTTCTGGGTTATTTACACTGATGTGGGTGTTATCAAGTTGTATCCATGGGACGAGGTGAGCTTAGGGTCCTCTTACTCTGACATCTTCTGTGGAAGTCCCAATATTAATGGTGTTTGGGGTTATGCGTTTACCCTTGGTTTCATCTGACTTACATCTCTGTTTACTTAGTTATTTTTACTTTGTTGGTGTGGGTGAAATGTGAAGTGATTATCTTTTGCTCTTTTATATAGGGTGTGTTTGCTAGCATCAGTCCCTTAATTCACTGATTTGCATAAAAATTACCACTGGAAAGATTTAATTGGCCCCAAAATACCACTTGTAGTTTGATATACCCCACTTATTCTCACTGATGTCTCTATGCTGAACTAGAGATTTTTTTTTAATGCGTCACTCCTTTGAGTTCTAATTCATGAACTACTTCATCGCTGAGCTTATAAGAAAGAAATGTAAATCACTGACCTACTTGAAAACTCACTTTTTCTGAACAGCTTCTTAGTTCCTAATTCCCTTTGTGCCTGGCATATTTTACTTGTGTAGAGCTTGTGAACATTTGGATTATGACTCCAAAGCCTTGCCAACAAGAACACATGAAGGCTATGTTGTCACAGCGAGGGCTTTGTGTCCAATTAGCATCAACATATTAGGGTTGCTCGATTTGTGCATCTAGAAAGCCTACAGCCAGATGGGTGGGAATCCCAGGCCAAGTGTGCAGTGTGCGCTTACATCAAGATCGGTTCATTTGTTCACGGCCAATCATTGTGTGGATGTGTTTACAACAGAGTCCCTCAGGAAACCAGTGATTTCACAGGAATTCCTCACAACTAAGATTAAGAGCTAGGATGTTCCACACCCTCCTGCCCTCTTCTCCTAACTTGCCGGATTGAAAGTCTCTGGCTGAAATCTTTAGACCTTTTTCATTTAACAGTAGAGCCTCCATACCTCATGATGACTCATGGACTGTCACTAGCCCCCACCGAGATACTAAGGTACTATGACCTTTGGCCCTACCCAAATTAATATTTGTATGCAAGGTATGTGTTAATAGGAAGTTTTGGATAGATTAGATCATTTTATGTTGGATACTATTATGTTACATTACATAGTTTCATAATCAATATGAGTACCCAGACAAGGTGGCCTCTAATCAGGTTGTACCAACTATGTCAATATCAGTGGAGTAAGTACAGTAGGATCCACAGTAGATCTTAGGTCTACTGTCTCAGTTTTGAAAATGTGTCAATTCCCGATGAACAGAATCATTTTATGGTTGGGGAGAAGCTGTAGGGATGATAGTAAGAGAAACTGAAGTCTCATGAGGTTGAAATTACTTGGCCAGACTCTTAACAGCCGCACAAACGAAGGGAGGGCAGTTAGCCTTTCATAATTGATTCTGTACTCTTGTCATGACCCAGAACCTTTTCAACCCATCACTCTTGATAGTATCTCTTAATCTGCGTTGACAGTTGTGATGGAGACCCAGTTCCTGTTGCAGCCTTAGATGGCTTTGGGGGTGAGGTACAGTATACCTGTGTAGGATATAAAGTTCCCCTGGAAGCTACTCCCCCTTCCTAAACATGCTCCTGAGACCCTTCTTGCAGAACCAGAGGGCATTAGCCAATCAGAGCTTATATTATCGCAGCTTCGTTTGGTTTAGCTTTTTCCTTAAGGATGACCACGATAAGACTCCCAGCCCTAACCCGAAGAATGATCCCAAGCCTATCAGGAGTGACTCTCGCCTTGACCTCACAAAACTTCAACTCCCAAGATTTCTGAGAGTAAGAATGAGCAGAGGAAAGGATACTGCTGGACCTTGGAATCACACGGACTTGGGTTTGATCCTTGCTTCTGCCATGTGCCACTTGTGAGACTTACCTGAATTCGCTTCCTTATCTATGCAATAGTGACGGTAATATCCACTGCCCACTTCATAGCGTGAGACAGGAACGGAAAGTACACAGTCTAATCTGTGACGCTTACTTGTTGCTTCATACGGGTTTGTTCCCTTTCTCTAAAAGTCCTCGAGTGACAGACAACATTTTAGGGATAGGATAGTAGAATTGGGGAATATTTGTAGAGAGAGATCATTTTAAACATCCTGACAATTATGCAAGTGAAAGCAAAGGCCAGATATCGTCAACTCACTAAACGTGCCCGGAGACATGGTGCATGAGATCTAGTAGGATACATGTTAGGGGGAAAAAAGAAAAGGCAGTAAAAGCAACGGAATTTTAGCTGTTGTCCAAAAGAAGCTGTATCCAAGGAGCACTGTTTCATAGTGACATTTGGAAAAAGAAATCCTTGGGAGAGTGTTTCTGAGGGTTGAGCGTTCCCTTCTCCTTACTCTGAGGGAGTGTCAGCACACTGTCATCTCCAGGCTTTCTGAAAAGGGAGATAATGAGGGCAAAGCGTCTGCTCCATCCATTAGGAGTTCTAGGATACAGGTTAGTTCAGTGAGAGAAGGTTGGCCTCCTGGCAGAAGGTCAAGTTCCCTGAGCCTCTGAGGCAGGAAACTCTCTGAGGCAGCCCTACCTCTGCTAAGCACTGACCTGAGATGGGGGACTGACTTTGCGATAATCCCCAGATGACGGACCCAGCCGTGGGGCTTTTTTTCTACAAATCCTAGTCTGCTCTTTTGTTGTGAGAGTTCTCTCTTTTTTTTTTTCAGGGATCGAAAATATAGTAATGGTTGATAACCTGACAAATGTCTACGCTAAGTTCATATTAAGGGAGGAAGAAATTCCAACTGGATGTGCCATTGTCTGCTGCTTTGAGACTTTTTAAATACATATCCATCAGCAGCAGGTTTTCAGGTGGATTTTTTTAAGTCTTTTAAAAAAATGAACTCATGAACCACAAGATCATGATCTCAGCCTAAATCAAGAGTCAGATACTTAACCGACTGAGCCCCGCAGGCGCCCCCCCCCCCCCAGGTGGATTTTTATGCTGGTTTTTGCCATCATCTGTCCATCCCAACCTCCTTGGTCCCTTCTCCTGGTGTAATTATTGTAAGGGTCTTTTGTTGTTGTTGTTGTTGTTGTTGTTGTTTGCCTTGTGGGTATAGATTAGCCTAAGCATCTCTGAATACAAACCTCAGCTATAAGGAAAAACTTGCCCAGGGGACAGTGACTTGTGGATGTTCAGGTTCTCCAGATGGGCCATTGACTGTGGAGTTATGCTCTCCGCAACTTGCCCTTGCACGTGTAGCTGTGAACACACACAGATGAGAGGACATTTGGTTTTACAGCACTGGCAGGACCACAGTCTTTTCTCCCCATTAATGTTTCCAAAGAGCAAACTAAGTATCTACACCAAGGGTACTAACGCCTACGTAGAGCATCTGTTAAGAGTTTAAATCACTTAGGAGCATGACTCCCAAAATAACCAACACTGTTTCCATTTGTTTTGCCATCAAATATGGTGTATTAAATGCCCACAAATGTTGTCCTGGGTTTTGTACCAAGTAACTGAAAAGAGCCAGCAATGGCTCTTTGAGAAATCATGATTTAGAATTGCTGGAAGACGCTATGAATCTTGAGCTGGCTGCTTGTTTGTTGTGTTGCTTTCTCTCTTCCCATTTTATTTTATTTTATTTTATTTTTTTCAACATTTTTATTTATTTTTGGGACAGAGAGAGACAGAGCATGAACAGGGGAGGGGCAGAGAGAGAGGGAGACACAGAATCGGAAACAGGCTCCAGGCTCTGAGCCATCAGCCCAGAGCCTGACGCGGGGCTCGAACTCACGGACCGCGAGATCGTGACCTGGCTGAAGTCGGACGCTTAACCGACTGCGCCACCCAGGCGCCCCCTCTCTTCCCATTTTAATACCTGCGTGCATGTTGTCTCGCAAGCCTGCACCTTTAATATTTTCCCTGTGGTTCTTGTTGCATTGTCTCCTTTTGAGCAATCATTGGAAAGCACTAGGGAAACCTAGAGAGGGAGAAACTCCGAGACAAGCAGGGATGTCATTTTTGTCCCAAAGGAAAGGATTGGAGTTTCTTATCTGTGTAATCAGAAGCTTTTCGTAATCTTATTTTAAGATAATCCACCATGGGATCCTTGAGCCTTGGCTTGTATCAAGAGACATGTAAGCTTTACTCCTTCTTCAGCCTGCCGTGGCTCAAGGGTTGTATCAGGTAGACTACCAAGCATCTTGTGTGAAGCTTTGGTTGAGATGCCTGCCAGTTTACAGAGATCAATTAGTCATAGCGTGGGAAGAGAATTTTCAGTAGGTGCTCCAGGGGTTTATTGAATGGCACAAAGTAGGTTAAGAAGAGAAGGGAATGAGATATACAAAGGTATATTATCTTTTTAAAAAAGATCCTTATATCACATTCTTTCTGATAATTGTGGGAATCTAAGGTATGTTGAAAGCTTCGTTGATATGCCAATGACAGCGTATTTTCAAACCTACTTTAAGTGATTTCTTACACAGCCAATTCTTTGCTAAAAGGAGGCACATTTTCTTTGCTGAAAATATTTGTTTTAGGTTGTTGGAGACTTCGTTGTTGCCACAAATGATTATCTTGAAATTCACAGGGTTGTGTTTGTAGCCTCAACTCCTCAGGACCCTCAGGCTGTCTGGTCGGGCTGAGCTTTAGAGTTCCAAACCGAATTGTAAAGACGTGACGTTTAGGAAATGGGGAGATAAATAAGAATGTGTAACTAGAAAATTGCTGTATCCAGAAAGGCTTAAATTCCCACAGCTAAATAAAGTCTTGCTTTTATACTTAAAAGGATTAATACTGAAGGATGGAACCGCTACTACCTGCTTCTCCTAAATGTCAAAACACTGAAAATTACTGAGAAATTAGCCGTCGCCAAGTGAGTTCCAAATCCTGAGTGGAACTGAACGCCTTGTGGTTTTGTGTCTCCAGGAGTGTTGGCACGGTGCTCAGTAGGGTGTATGCTGGGTATTCGGAAGGAGATAACAAGAGAAGGGAAGGAGAGAGGGCGAAAAGAAGCACAAAGGAAGCAGTAAGGGAGAAAGAAGTGTAAAATAAATAGACTGCAAGAGAGTTTGTTTTGTTAAAACACACGAGCGTGTGCGCACACAGACACACACATCCACACAGCACACAGAGAAGTTGAGGGACTTGTCTAACTCACACAGTTGCTCACAGACCTGGAACCAGAATATGGGTATATCTTGATACTATATCTCCTTCTTGTCTCTCAGCTTCACAGGGGAAATTATTCCACAAGCATTCTGAATTCTTTGAAAAGAATTATAAGAAAATAATGCGTAGATTGAAATGTCCTTGGAAGAGAATCCATGTCTCAAACTGAGTGATTTAGGCTTAAGGGAGCCAACTAAGATTTTGAAAGGCCCCAGAAAGGTTATATTTCATAGAAGGGAAGAAAATATGTTGAGGACATCTGGAAAGAAATTCAAGTTATTTCTCTGGTATTTCCTTAAAATATTTTTAATTTTGCGGCAAAATAATACACTGGCAGGCTCACATCTTACATTCTCATCCAAATTTGGACTTCTCATCCCTCCTTAGCTTCATTTTTTCCCCCTTTTTTCTTTCTTTTTGAAGTTCCCACATCCTTCTTTTCTCTCCTTGCTTGCTCTGCTTGGATTCCAACTCTGCTTGCTTTCACAACTGCCTTCGTATTCGTTCTCACATCTGTTATTTTCCTTGTGCTTTTCCTTTGCTATCTATCCTGCAGCTCTTCCTCGCCTTTTCCCCTAACCTCCTTTCCCCTGGTACTTTTCTACTGGTTTATTCGTCAGTTTCCTGTCTCTGGTTGGCATTGATCCCCGCCTTCCCCAGCCCCACCCCCCTCCCAGCCCCGCTCCCACGTGTTACTCTCCCTCCTCCAAGGTTTGCTAAGGGCAGACTGTCACTGTCTGAGATAGGACTGAGCGCTTTCCCATTATGCAATTCAGCATACCCGGAAACAGCTGTTAGGACTGTTTTGTTTCCCCCGGAGGCTCACTTTTCCAGAAAACAAACTGCTACTGGATGCTTCCGTGGCGTTGGAAGGTAGTTTGCTTGGATTGGACTTGACATTTTAGGATCTGGATTTCTGATCACTTTCTTCTCAAAATCTCAACCTCGGTATGTTATTCCAGGGTAGTTTTCCTTGGGACTGTGTCGTTTTCTTTACCAAGAGACAGCAGATCAAGAGAAATATTTATACAGTTTTAATTTTATTTATTAAGGTATTTCCTACAGAAAAAGTGACCCATTTTAAAGGTATGACTTGAGGAATTTGTGTAACATGTACAGTTCCTTAACTACCACCCACTATCAAGAGGCAGAAGGATCCCCTCATCCTAAGAAGCTTCCTTGTGCCATTTTGTAACTCCTCTTCCTTCACTCTCCATCACAGATCTGCTTTCTGTCACTGTGGTGTTGTGTTTGAACAGATTTAAGCTGTCGTTTCTTTTGGATAAATTTCTAGGAATGGAACTGCTGAGTTGTATGATAAGTATGTCTTTAATTTTGTAAGATGTCGTGATAGTGTCTCCCAAAGTTATCCTTACCATTTTTCATTCTCAACAGCAGTGTACGGGAGCTTCATTTACTCCGCACCCTCTCCGGCACTTGTTACTGTCAGTCTTTTAACTGTAGCCAATCTAATTAGTGTGGAGTCACAACTCATTGTGGGTTTTTTATTTTTTATTTTTTTTTTAACATTTATTTATTTTTGAGACAGAGAGAGACAGAGCATGAACTGGGGAGGGTCAGAGAGAGAAGGAGACATAGAATCTGAAACAGGCTCCAGGCTCTGAGCTGTCAGCACAGAGCCCGACGCGGGGCTCGAACCCACGGACCGTGAGATCATGACCTGAGCCGAAGTCGGACGCTTAACCGACTGAGCCACCCAGGCGCCCCACTCATTGTGGTTTTAATTTATATTTCCCTAATGACTAGTGATACTGAACACATTTTAACGTATCTATTGCCCATTTGTATACCTTCTTTTGTGAACTGTTTGTTCAAATATTCGCTTATTTTTAATTGGCTTGTCTGCCTTCTTGAATTGTTAGAGTTCTTTTTTTTAATGCTCATTTATTTTGAGAGAGAGTGCACGAGCACAAGTGGGGGAGAGGCAGAGAGAGCGAGGGAGAGAGAGAATCCTAAGCGGTTCCTTGCTGTCAGTGTGGAGCCCAAAGCAGTGCTCGATCTCACAAACTGTGAGATCATAACCTGAACAGAAATCAAGACTCATACACTTAACCAACTGAGCCATCCAGGTGCCCCAAGAGTTCTTTATATATTTTGGATACAAGCTATTTGTTGGATATGTATTTTGCGAATATTTTCTCTCAGTCTATTGCTTGTATTTTTTTTCTTAACTGTATCTTTTGGATAAAGTTTTTAGCCTTGATGAAGTCCTCTTTAGCAATTTCTTTTAACTTGTATAGTGCTTAAGAAATCATTGTTTAAGAAATCTTTACCTAACCCAGTGTCACAAATATTTTTTACTATGTTTTTTCTAAAATTTGTAGCTCCTATATTTAGCCCCATAAACCATATAGACTTAATTTTTTAATGGTTTTATAAGGTTGAGGCTCAAAGGTTTTTTTGTTTTTGTTTTTGTTTTTTTGATACAGATATCCAGTTGATTTAGCATCATTTGTTGAAAAGTCTCTTTTCCCCCATTGAATTACCTTAGTGAATTCCATTTATTGCCTTAAATTTCTGGGTCATGATGGTGCCATCACTTGCTCATGATACATTGTACTAATTATATATTCTTTATTCAATTTGGTAATATTTTGTTAAGAATTTTTTTTTATTTTGGATCTGCTGGTCTTTAGTTCTCTTTTCTTGTGATGTCTTTGGCTGACCAGGCATCAGGGTATTATTAGTCTTATAAAATGAGTTGGGATGTGTTCCATCTTCCTCTGTTTCTGAAGGAGTTGGTTAGGACTGACATTGTTTCTATATTTGTTTTCAAAATATAAAGATAAACGCAAAGAGAATGATATACTGAGTGTACATATCCACATACCTCCCTCAACCCTTTTCAAAGCAGTCACGTAGGGGAAATACATTGATCTGGTGATTTTCCCAATTTGGGAAGATTTCCCAATTTCCCCAAATTTCCCAATTTGTTCCCATTGATTTGTTGATTTTTCCCAATTTCCCAGAGTAAAAATTTGTAGTTTTGTTATCTAAGATCACTTTTTTGTTTTGCAGATTTGGGAATCAAGTCAAATTCTTGACTCATGGTCATTTTCTAAACAGTCCTCTGAAATTTGGAAGAATAAGTATATCTCTGAAACGGTTCAGTTTTCTGCCAATCACGAGTTATCCCCAGGAAGATGTGGTTGGTTACTAAACACATTTAAGAAACTGACACTTGTCTGGATGTGAGTCCACACGTGTTAGAAATGGCTTTTACTCTCAAGAACTTGTGCCCTCCTCTTGCTCATTAGTAGATTGTTCTTATTTCCTTTTTTACCATCCTGACTCATCATTACAGCTTTTACCACATGCAGCCTCTGGCAGTCAAAACTCTTAAGAAGCAACAGTCTCCTTGAATGTACCTGTGTCCTTTGTAGAGTGCGTAGGGGATGATGGTTTTTGCCCTACTGTGGTGGATTTCAGAGGCATGCACGCGTACACACACAGTGTGGCTCATCGTAAATTTAATCACATTTCTGTGATTAATGTTATTTTTCAAATGTGTTTTGTTTATTTCAACAGCGGCACTGGTAGTGTGGGTTTAATGTGGTTAGAAAAAGCAGCTTCTTTTTCTCTACTCTCTCACATGCTAATCTTATTTGCCATTGGTGAGGGGAGCATATGAAGTCAACGCTTCATGACATTTGATAAATACATTACCACCGTACACTGTGAGAAGCAACAAGAGACTCGAAAGCCTTGCTCCCTAGTGAAATAAAATCAGATTATTGTCCTCATAAACCATTTCTCTTCCTTAGGCTTCTGGAGTCATTGCTGCCATGTTGAGCATGGCTACTCTCTCTGGAACTAATGAAACTCTTGGCCATTATTTTTAATAAAATGGAAAATAGAGTTTGTTATCCAAATAATTTAATTAGCTTTACGTTGAAAATATCAATGGTATGTGACAACAAAGGCACACCTTTTCTTCTTTGGTGAGAGCAGATATATCTTTATATCCAGTTATTTCAGAGGTGCTGTGGAAACTGTAACTTCTCTCCCTTCTCTATTCTTCGGTGCTGACCCCAGGTTGGGTTCGGGGCTGCTGTTTCTCACCAGGCTGTGGCAGCTACAAGGAGAGAGTTCTGTGTACTCTGGCTGCTCAGTGAATTTTATTGATTTATGAAAAAAATTGTTTAATGTTAATTTATTTTTGAGAGAGAGAGACAGAGCACAAGAGGGGGAGAGACCGAGAGAGAGGGAGACACAGAATCCGAAGTAGGCTCCAGGCTCTGAGCTGTCAGCACAGAGTCCAACGCGGGGCTTGAACTCATGAACCAGGAGATCATGACCTGAGCGGGAGTCAGATGCTTAACCGACTGAGCCACCCAAGGCGCCCCTCGGTGAATTTCATTTAATGATTTAGTCATCAAAAAACTGAAAACCACTTGATGTTTACTAACAGAATCTCTGAAGCTACAATAATGAGAAGAAAAAAGTGAAGGGCATTCTATAATAATATAGTGGTAACATTTAGTTTTCCAAATGAGTTAAAATGCCAGCGGTGGTAACGTTGTGACCTTTTGGATGAAAATATTGTCGTCTTCATTCTCTACACAGTATCACTAGGAAGCCAAAAGTGATGAATATGTAAAATGATAAATTCATTCTATTTACTTAAAGCAGCTCTTTCAAGTATTATTATTAGGGGCACCTGGGTGGCTCAGTCGGTTAAGTGTCCTACTCTTGATCTCAGCTCAGGTCATGATCTCATAGTTCGTGAGATCAAGCCCCGTGCCAGGCTCTGTGCTGACAGTGGGGAGCCTGCTTGGAATTCTAAACAAACAAACATAAGTAATAAATAAACTGAAAAAAAAAAACATTTAAAGTAGTAATGTTAAATGGGTGGTATTAAAATGGAATTAAAGAAAGAAGAACTTCAGTTGTATCCTTAAAGTGAACCCAACTCTTAGCCAGACATCCCTTGATTGCAACTCTTAAGTATACATGATAGAGAGAGAATATAAGTGTCGCCAACCCAGAAGACTAAATGATGTTGGGTTATGTTTTAAAGCTTAACTATAAGTTTTGATAATCTTGGTTACGTTATTCTGGGTTCTTAACCTGTCCTACAGAGGTATAATATTTTACAACGGAGACAGAGTAGAAGGTTATACTGGTATTTTGAGGTCTAGTATTCCTTGAATTCTTAATTTTACATCAGTTCCCGATTATCCACAGGGATGGAAGCTGGGCTGGATTTTTCTAAGCAGTTGATAATTCCAAAATCAATTGCATTTGCCTGGGGGATGAGGTAAAAGAGGTCAGCCGAAATATATAGCCAAGCACGCACATGAGGACACTAAAAACCTCTGGCCCTGACCTTGACTTTGGCCTTTTCCCAGTTCTCTTGGGTGCTGATGGTTAAGTGTTATTGAAAAGAAGGTTAGATTCTTCTTCTCTTCAAAGATAACCACACACATGACTCACATGTTGAGTTCTCTCTCCAGTCACGGTGAAGGCTTTACAGTGGTGCCTCTATATCATCCAGCCCATAGCCCTGGAATTGAATTTGAGAATGGGAGAGTGCATGGCCACCTCAGGGATGCTGGTGACCAGGCAGAAGTAGAGACAGTCTGTTTCCAATTGTGCAGCTTACTTTTTATTTAGGTCCTTTGTACATCAGTTTGTACTCTTTAACGGGGATCATCATACTTGCCTTGCCAATGCCACATGCTAATGAAAGTTACGTTATTAACCTAAGATTTTCTTTTTTTAATTCCGCACTATAAAAAAAAACATGCTGCATAAAAGTTTTTATTTGCTTCTCAAGATAATAGGTTCTGTATTTTTAGAGGAAAGGCACTGCGTGAATTTAAATGCACATCATGATATACTTCAAAGCTTATAATAAAAATCCTATATATGTAGCTTAATTATTCTATCCTAATTAGCCTGATGCTGCCTTTTTACTGCACCCTTGTACATTCAATATGTTACTTATTTTATTTGAACAAGATTGACCTGAAGGCATAACTACAATGCTGTCACTTAAATGTAGTTCTTCAAGTAGAGGTCCTCAGAATTGTATTCTCTTAGGTAGAAGAATGACCCAACTCCCAGGGTAAAGCCAAAAAAAGAATGGCCTCGTGCGTTGCTCTGCACAGTGTATGTAGGTGAACGAAATCAGCAGGCTTCTCTTTATCCTACGTGTCCATAAAAAGCTTTTGAAAGGTCAGGATTCCAGGGAGACTTCTTTGTTGCCGGCATCTCAGTTTTCCCCAGGCTGTCCTTGGCGGATGCATTTATTGCCTTTCCGCTGGGTAGCAATAAGGTCACACTCTCTGGGGGGTGCGCAGGAAACTGGGACAGATGGACAGAGCCAGACGATGGATCAGAACGTTAGAGAATAGGGCCAGGTAAACAAGGAGCGGGCGTTACAGAGAGAAAAGGACCAGCATGTCTTGTATTATAATTGAACTGCCTTTCCAATTAATAAAATCAATGGGTGGCTCTGTTTAACGTCTCCCACATTTATACACTGGCCTCCGTTCCTACTGCTTTTCCTTTAGCTTCAATTACAGTCTTCAACGTGTTAACTCTAAAGGGGAGACTTCAGGAGGCAGGAAGAAATGTGTGAGACGCCTGGCGTCTGGGGATCATAATGGGCCACATCAAAGCCCTGTAAAAGTCCCTCTATCACCCCATTGTCACAGCACTGGTGTTTGTGAAGAAACAGAGGAGGGTCTCCCTCACTGCTCAACCTTAGGTTTCAAAACATCCTTGTAATATTGGCAACTGTGTTTTTACTTTTGCAGTAACTGAAATGCAGGTCGGTCGCCTCTTCCTCTGCTCTAAATTGAAGGTGGTATTTCTGAGTTCAGCAATTTGTGTCAAAACCCAGGCTGACTGGCTTATGGAAGAGCTTCTCTTGAAGGGCAAACATTGAACATTATTATTAAAATGTTAATTTCTATTAGGACTCCATAATCTAGGCTGGCTGTTTTTTTTTTTTTTTTTAGCGCAATTCACTGTATGGATTTTCTTTTTTGGTGAAGCTTTGTCTGGATTAAATCTCAGGTATCCTGTGGATTGCCTCACTTCCCTCTGCAGCCTGGTAGGGAGTGGGACCAGCTGGTGTAATTCAATTGACCTCTTTACACTGTTTTATACTCCTTTTTTTTTTTTTTTTTTAACATGAACTAGCTGTACATAACAAATTTTCTATGGAAAAGCTTTTGTTCCTTTAACATGCAGGAGTCTGCCTGGGGCTCCATGAGGTCAATGTTCATTCGGTTCATGGCCCTGATCCAGAAATATTTTTTAAGCCCATCTATTCTTAAAAGAGAGAAATACATACCACATACACACACACACACACACACACACACACACACACACACCCTATAGTTTCATGCTTCTGCTTTCTGTAGTTCTATTACTATTCTTAGATAGGATTTCTTCTCCCAAATTTAACGGGAATGTTTGAATATACTCAGATCTTAAGAATATGAGTGAAGGGTATGATTTGATAAGGCTGAAAACAAACAAACAAGAAAATAAAACCTTTTGGTTTTATTCTTTGTTTTGTTTTGTTTTGTTTAATTATTAATTTTATTTTGAGAGACAGAGCTTGCACAAGCAGGTTAGGGGCAGAAAAAGAGGCAGAAAAGAGAGATTATCCTAAAAATGCTCTGTGTGGTCAGCACAGAGCCAGACATGGGGCTTGATCCCATGAACCATGAAATCACGACCTGAGCCGATGAGCGTCAAGAATTGGACACTCAACCAACTGAGCCACCCAGATGGCCCCCTATTTTGTTTAATACTAGAAGACGTGTTGGAAGGAGAACATTAGCAGTAAGGACACATGCTAATAGAACCTGTTAAAAATTAAACTGCCATTACAATAACATGCTTGGTTATAAACCGCTTTATGTACTTTCAAATGTACTCCTTTAATCTTCTGAATACCATATACGTCAGTACAAAACAAGCTCGTTTCATAGCCTACAAATAGTATAAGCATTTGGTATAGTGAAATCTTACAAACACTTCTCTCTTTGGCTAAGTTGTGTAACAGATTGAATGCAGGTCAGTTATTTAGCAGAATAGATGATCAATTATTATAAATCTTGATCTTTTTTTAAAACAAAAAGCATATACCAAGCTGAGAAAGAAATTTACTTACAGTAAAATAATAATGGCATTTGATTTTTTTTCCATTGCCAATTACCCAATATCTTTGTTGCTGCAGAATAAACCAAAGGTATTTTCTTTTACCAGATAACTTAATAATTTCTTCCATTGGCTCTGCAAACTATTTATAACTACCCTACCCTCATGCTAAACAAACAAACAAACAAACAAACAAACAACAAAATGGAACTCATGAGTGGAAGAAAAACCTGACAACTTCCAGTTCAGCTTTGGTGGAAACTTCCTGAGATCCTAAAGCTGACAACCAGCCATCTTCTGGGTAATAGGAATCAAATACTATCTAAGTTCTAGGTGAGTGAAAATTAAACTCTTCATGCTGAAATTTGTGCTGATTGGGTATCCAAATATATGACCTTTCAAATATCAACTTTGTTTTCATCACCATGGTTTCCATTGGAATATCAAGGATACTTCTCATTCCAGGGTCACCACTATCCAGTTACTTTATACTTACAATCTCATCTGTTTATATAACTGGCCTAAGTAGAATAGAATATAGAGAAGGTAACAGGTCACAAAATGGTCCATAATGCTTTGAAATGTATCCTGTTAGCTATAGCCTTATGAACTTGCTATTTGACTGCTTTTGACCTATAGAAGTGGCATTCTCCTAGATCACACCCCGCTATTTAATGGTTCAAGTTAAGAAACTACCCACTGAGTACTAACAGGACAGAGATTAGTGTTGTGATAAGAGCATGAACTGTGGAGTAAGTCAGTCCTATGTTTTCCTCCAGATTCTGGTGCTAAGACTCTAAACTTAGGCCAAGTTATCCACCTTTTCTGAGACCAGATTTTCATTGAGAAAACCGAGATAACACGACCTACCTTTCTCTGCTATTTAGAGAATGAGAAATAATACATGAAAAGAAAATACCATAGTATGTAGGACTTTATATATAACTGATAAAGAAGATTTGTTTTCTTCTTATTTTTTATTTATGTATTCCAGACACTGCTAAATATAAGAGGTAGGTAATGAATTGAAAACTGAATTCATGGGGCGCCTGGGTGGCGCAGTCGGTTAAGCGTCCGACTTCAGCCAGGTCACGATCTCGCGGTCCGTGAGTTCGAGCCCCGCGTCAGGCTCTGGGCTGATGGCTCAGAGCCTGGAGCCTGTTTCCGATTCTGTGTCTCCCTCTCTCTCTGCCCCTCCCCCGTTCATGCTCTGTCTCTCTCTGTCGCAAAAATAAATAAACGTTGAAAAAAAAATTAAAAAAAAAAACTGAATTCATGAAAATGAGTTTGAATTTTTAAGAATGTAAGCATCTCTCTCAATAGATAGGTGGAGAGATAGGGAGATGTACCTACGCATCAGTCCACATTTGCACACATACGCACATACATGCAGATGCTGTTTTAAGCCTTTTAAGTGGATACTTTCCTCAAATGACTTAGCACATTCATGACTTGTTAAATGGACGAACCAAACAAAATATGAACTTTCTTGAATGAATGAGACATCAGAACAACTATCCATTCTGCCATGTATGGAATACTGTGATGCCCGCAGGACCTACTGGGCTGTGGTAGATCTTGCTCAACTTCCAGAATATTGTGCTTTTTATTGGCCAGTTTTAGTATATTTTCTATTTTCTCTACTGTCGTGGCCATTATTTCTCTCTGTTCTCATTGCAAGTCCTAACCCCCACTTACTTATGGTTTCTAATATTCTTTGGATTTAGAAATAGGTCACTAGGCCTGTCATAATTTTAGGTAAAGTATAAAAGCAAATAATCTTTGAAGTTGTTGGTACAAAAAGCTCTCCTCCAAAGCACAGCGGAGCGTTCTGGTGCTTCTGTCTTGTGACTTAACTCACCAGTTTTGTTATGTTTCAAATAGGTGACATTGCCAGATAGGTATTTGTGGATAAGTGAGATTCCAGAGTAAGAAACCAGGGATGGTAAATCTGATGCAGAGCTGGTAGAAATTACCAAACTATTCCATTTTAATTTGGAATTCTTTCTTATTTATTTTTTCCCTTCGCAATCATTGAATCCTTCACTATTAGCCTTGGGTGGAGTTATATTACCTCTAGGTTGACAGAGTCTCCCTCACTTTTCAGTGCAGCTTCATAGTGCCTACAGGGATAAAAAGCTTAGCTACTTGAATATTTGGCTCGTTATCTATATATCCCTCTTACATTTTGTCCCTAAAAATAAGCTCCACCATATAAATTCAAGGTAGAGCAGTGTGTAACATAAACTTAGGCTCGTTTTTCATTCTAAACCTTGAAGTGAATGTTAAATATTTCATAGTCATGATATTTTTAATTAAAAAAAAATTTTCAACGTTTATTGTCAAGAGACAGACAGAGCACAATGGAGGAGGGGCAGAGAAAGAGGGAGACCCAGAATCAGAAGCAGGCTCCAGGCTCCACACTATCAGCACAGAGCCCCATGCGGGACTCGAACCCATGAACTGCAAGATCATGACCTGAGCCGGTCGGTGCTTAACCAACCCAGCCACCCAGGCGCCCCATAGTCATGATATTTCTTAAATGGCAAAATTGGACATCAACTTTTGTAAATAATATTGTAGAAAAATTATAGTCCTTGTAGCCCTTTATAAAAGTAAAAATTTCTTGGGGCGCCTGGGTGGCGCAGTCGGTTAAGCGTCTGACTTCAGCCAGGTCACGATCTCGCGGTCCGGGAGTTCGAGCCCCGCGTCAGGCTCTGGGCTGATGGCTCGGAGCCTGGAGCCTGTTTCCGATTCTGTGTCTCCCTCTCTCTCTGCCCCTCCCCCGTTCATGCTCTGTCTCTCTCTGTCCCAAAAATAAATAAAAACGTTGAAAAAAAAATAAAAAAATAAAATAAATAAATAAATAAAAGTAAAAATTTCTTTATTAGCTTAGCTGATTTAGAATTAGGTGTTATTTTCTTGGGTTTGACACTAAAGTACATTTCAAACATCTATGTGCTTAGTGCATATTTATTTATTTATTTTTAATTTTTTAAATGTTTGTTTTTGAGAGATGGGGGGGAGTGGGGGAGAGGCAGAGAGAGAGGGAGACACAGAAGCTGAAGCAGGCTCCAGGCTCCTAGCTGTCAGCCCAGAGCCTGATGCAGGGCTTGAACCCCTGAACTGTGAGATCATGAACTGAGCCAAAGTTAGAGGCTCAACCGACAGAGCCACCCAGGCGCCCCGCTTAGTGCCTATTTAAGTGCAACTGTCATGAAATACAGTAAGGAATATCACTGCTCATCAGCTCAATTTCTAGTTGACTTGGACTTCTGTTTCAATGAGCAGTAGATGTGTCAGATGCCTTTGAAAAGCTTCTCCCTCTAACCGTGAGCTAAGTAGCACCTTCTTTGGCTCTACTGAAACTGCAAACCAGAAATAAGGTTCCATTTTTTGCACCCACATGGTTGAAGCAGTTTTAGGAGGTATGACTACGTTGGCATCAGGGTCTCTCAGATCAGATGACTCCTGATGCCTGATGCACCTGCTCACATGGTTTTGCAGCTCCAACTGGCCAACTTCCCCTCAGGCTCTTCTCATTGCAAATCCAATCCTATTAGTTGTTTTCCCTTCAAAAAACAGAGCATTACTCTTCCTTTTCGTCCTGAAATAAACTCATTAAGGAATTTATGATAGCCTTCCAGTAAATGATTTCTGTTACAGGCAGTTTAAGTATTTCCAACGGATCTTGTCAGATTAGCATAAGTAAATCAGAATTCATCACCTTTCTGGATTTAGAGTTCCTCTCATGAATGATGGTTTAAACAGCCCCAAATTCCATTAAAAAGAATTATAGCCATGTGATTTCTATTAATAAGGCTTTCCCATGTCTAAACATAGAGTAACCATCAGACATTATGATAGCAATTTTGTACATAAAGTTGTACATTGTTTACAGAAAATGAAAGTTGAGATATTGGAGGAAATGATGAATTTCTAGAGCATGTAACGCCTGGTCTTACTTTTTATCATTACAGAAACTATTCAATGTACCAGATTCTTTAGCTAACATTGTTCCTGCCTCTTCCAAGTGCATTCTCAATTTCACACTCTTCCTCATTTTTCTACTTGATGAATAAATGTGCACAATGTATTACAGGCAAGGCTCCCCCGCAGGAACACTGGAACTCAGAATGTTACGTTATGCTGTTTAAGATCTAAATCCAGGGGCGACTGGGCGGCTCAGTCGGTTGAGCGTCCAACTTCGGCTCAGGTCATGATCTCACAGTCTGTGAGTTTGAGCCCCGTGTCAGGCTCTGTGCTGACAGCTCAGAGCCTGGAGCCTGCTTCAGATTCTGTGTCTCCCTCTCTCTCTCTCTGCCCTTCCCCTGCTCATGCTGTGTCTCTCTCTCTCTGTCTCGAAAATAAATAAAAACATTAATAAGAAAATTTTTAAAAAAAGATCTAAATCCAGCACACAAAAGCCTATTTAAATCAGAATGCACTCCGGAATAACCATTCTATCAAACTTAGTCACCTTGGAGAACATTATTTCTATGAAAAGATAGACTTCTAAATTAAATGCAACCGACAAATCTAGTCTTGGCTGAAACTCTGTGGCTTTGAGATCTGTGCCTTGAGGAGATGCCCACAGATCTGAATGTGTGATTGCCATGGCCCTGGGCTTGCTACTGTGGAGGAGATGAGGCATTTGGTAAGAGCGTAATGCCAGGAATTACAATGAAGATAGAAAGAAGATAGAAAGATAGAAAGGAAAGATAGAAAGATAGAAAGGATTTGAACTGAGGGAGGAAGAATGGAAAAACAACCCCAAAGGAGTTCCCTTCCCTTCCTGTCTGCCTTCCTGCCCTTTAGCCTTTCTGTTTCTCACTTTCTAGCCCTTTCAAAATTATGGGGAGTTTATGGAGAGTGGAGAAGAGCAATGGCCCACACACTGTACCTGCTGGAGGATGCCACGCCCTCTAGTGGCTTCCTTCTCTTTTCCTCCTCTGCCCTTCAAGACCTCACCCCTGAAGTGACTGGTTCAGATGAGAAGTGGGTGGCGAGGACTGAGCGTGTGTGGAAAACCTGCTCAGTGTGCTTTTGAAGAGGCCCAAAGCCCAGGAGCAACAGGTTTGGGAAGGGGAGTCCTTTGTCGGGCTTTCTGGGCTTACAGATCTCGGCAGTTCTGGGTAGGGTGCTGTTGCTTGCCATTTTGGACACAAAATGAACGGATACTCTCCAACTCAAGAATTTGAGGTCTGATTTTGCCTTTGAGGTGGGATTTAATGAATCTAATGAAAAATTGGCACTTTGACTACAGTTCTTTTAAAGACCCTGATTCCTAGGCTAGATATAACATCTTCAACGGAAGGAAGGAAGGAAGGAAGGAAGGAAGGAAAGAAAAAGAAAAAGAAAGAAAGAAAGAAAGAAAGAAAGAAAGAAAGAAAGAAAGAAA